>NW_022699856.1:0-582 GCF_011630105.1 Anneissia japonica | reverse complement strand
TTGTAATTATATTATGTTTTCTTATACCGTACTGCATTTTAATGTTTATAATATTTTTTTTTTAATTATGTATATAGAATTGCGATATTGTATTTTTGTTGTCATTAGGAGAGCCCCTCGACAGTAGATCTTCTACTTTTGGGCAATCCTGCCACATGGCAACAATTCTATTTTTGAAATTTTATATTTGTATATTTATATATTTATATCTGGCGAAATAAATGAAATGAAATGAAAATGAAATGACAAAAGTTTCCAATGCTATTCCACGACAACAACGCGGAGATGTGATGGCTGGGTTTCAATCGTGTCTATATTCTGGCGTATAGGACGAATCAATAGCAAAGTAGGATGAAAAACGTGGGGTTGCCTTATACGATGTGTATAAGAGACAATTATATACATTTCTGGATTTTCAAAAATCATGTTCGTCTTACGTTCAGATTGTCTGTAACATGTGAATTTACTACTAAAATATCCCCGGTCAATAATTGTCCAAAAATCTTCTCAAACTCAAGGATCGTCTTATACGTGATGAAATATATAACATGGTTAATATCCAAGTATTGGAAATAGTCGCCC
>NW_022699855.1:0-721 GCF_011630105.1 Anneissia japonica | reverse complement strand
CCCCCCTTCTTTACTTTGCAAAAGTACCGTAGTCTCGAAAAGAAGCTCATCCTAAATGTTCGGGGAAAAAAAAGGAAGCCTAGGGCTTCAATTCGAAGTTTTACGGTATATTGACTATACAGTAATTATGAGGCGACTTGTTTTTTTTTATTTTTTTATTCATGTCTAAACTTTAGATGGCTATATTTCAAAACCGCAATAATGCAAAATCGGTGACAACTGTAACTTCATAACGCAATATCCGATCATAATGAAATGTGCCGTGTGTATTTAGATTAACTATATCTAGAAAGCCATGCCATATTTTTTTCAAAATATGTTGCGTTTTTAAATTACGGCATAGTAAAATATGATTGGTTGCACTCTGGTTGCCATTGTAACCAAGGAAAAAATCTGAGAGCATGGTATATTGTGCGTATTGTCTAAAATTAACCTGTGTCCGAGTGGTGTCGATTGGCCATTTCGTTTTTGAGTAACAGTCGTTCTCATGATTAGACAATTAGAGTCGGTTGCCATGTAAACTGGTACGAAACCATATTCATTTCTCATAAGTATTCATTATGGGCTACAATGATACGTAACACATATATGTCGGAATTTGACAAAGTCCTAAAATAATGCTGACACAATATTAGCAAATCTTGACTCAACCCTCCCCAATGCTTCAAAGGTAAAAGAAATTGCCATGTTTGCCAAAGCACAATGACATTTAGTGTTTAGT
>NW_022699854.1:0-969 GCF_011630105.1 Anneissia japonica | reverse complement strand
TATTCAGTAACGCTAAATACAGAAATAGTACTTAACTGAGTAAATACTTTGGACATATTTTTGTTTTTCAGATTTAGATAATATTCAGCAGATGCAAGAATTGATGGCTGAAATAGGTGAGCCGTTCATTTCTTTATCGAATGTAGTAAAAGACGTGTCCTTTGCTCTTTTGTATGTTATATACATGTTTTGTGATGACAATTCATACAGATACCAAACATACCTAAATTGCTATAACTAACCTACAGTATATAAGATTTATTCCTATTCATAATTAACGTATGTAACGAGTTTGAACAGCAGGTTTAATTAGACATTTTGTTACTATTTAGTTTCTTGTCACTTTCATACATGGTGCAATACTCTTTTCAGCGACGACAAAGTACCGTTCTTAGGAACCGTTGTTACCATTGCTAATCATCGTTAAGCCGGGCAGCATTATTTATTGCCCATACAGTTGCGGCAGAAATAATAGAGGGTGCTATTTTAGTCTGTGTGCATGCATACACACTCCCCTTCGCGAAACAGAGTCAATGGTGTATCGAGTTCTATGCGTGGATAAACGCGGTGCTGAGTCACTAGGCCAAAATATCTTAAATAAGACTTGGTGGTCTGAAAGTGTAAAAATTGTAGTACTAGATTAGACACATTCTATGTAGGCCTACAGCATGGTCTTCGAGAGTATAAAAAAACGGAGTAGGCTAATATTGAATCTGGCACTGTATTTGAGTAGGCCTAGGCCTACAGTTATGTTTATACAGTATGAGGTGTGTGTTGTAGCAGTATGCTCCCTATACTTAGTAGTACTGATTCTGAAGGACCTTTAAGAAATGCTCGGAAACAAATTACTAGTACTTCGTACACAGTTAACTTACAATTTTACAATTAAAAGTTTTTTTTTAATGAGAAAAAATTCCCTGCCTATTAACATACAGTGAGCGTTTCTGTATTCTTTTGCATGATTCTTCG
>NW_022699853.1:0-1741 GCF_011630105.1 Anneissia japonica | reverse complement strand
CAATCTGAATATAATTCAGCTGGAGTTCCCTTTCTAGCTATGAACCTTCTAAATGCCATCAGAAACCCATCGCTGTTCATACTACTTATAACTTCAAGATGGACAGCCTTAGTTGTCATACATTTAAAGATGACCCCCCATCTTTTCTCTCTGGATCTGCGAACTTTAATCATCATAGGGCCCCAGCAGTCCATTCCAGTGGAGTAAAATGGAGGCAACCCGATTCTTGTTCTTGCCTCTGGAATGTCTGCCATTTTTGGTACAGCTGGACATTTTCTCCACATCTG
Organism: Anneissia japonica; assembly: GCF_011630105.1. Classification (NCBI taxonomy): domain Eukaryota; kingdom Metazoa; phylum Echinodermata; class Crinoidea; order Comatulida; family Comatulidae; genus Anneissia; species Anneissia japonica. The sequence goes on along the minus strand of NW_022699853.1, from coordinate 1,454 downwards.
ACAACTAACACATGTCCTGAGTATCGACTTGATTTTACTACGCCCTTTCAATATCCAGTAACGTTGTCTTATATAACTGAATACTTGCTCCACTCCTGCACCATGGTTAAAAACATTACTGTCTATTCTCTTTATGAGCAACTGTGTAATCTGATGACTCGGGTCCAGTACAACTGGGTGCACCTCCATCTCCAGATGATCATTTCTCTTTAATCGACCTCCTACTTGGATGAGCTCTGATTCCATATCGAATTGTGGGTCGAGATTTACCAGTTTGCTGCTCTTTGCTACACTTTTACCCCCATTCTTTAGTACCTTATACTCTTCTGCAAAACAGTCTTTCTGCACTCTCTTTAACAGTAAGAGTTCAATTTCTCTTACCTTCTCTGCATTCAAAGCTTCTGACTGTTTGCCGTATATTCTTTGTCGATAGAGTTCTAACATTTCTTCCCAAGTCTTGCATTCCACAATATCAACTTCTCCCCGGTTCACAACAACATTCCCGTTAAATGCCATCCTTCTTTCTTCTGTATCCTCTGTGTCATTATCTGACTTCTCTTGAGGCCACTCACTTATCGGCTTACTTATAAATTCAGGTCCATTTATCCACCTATCAGTTAATTTGTCCGCTCTCATTCCTCTGGACAAGTCGTCGGCAGGATTTAATATTCCTGGAACATGTCTCCAATTTGCTATCTTCGTCTTGCGCTGAATCTCAGAAACTCGAGCTGCAACAAATTGTTTAAAGCATTGAGCTAGTCGTCTTATCCACCCCAGCACGATCATGCTGTCTGTCATTAAAATCTGCTTACTGAATTTGAAAGTAGACTCTTTAACTACTGCATCTGCTAGTCTCGCTCCCATAACTGCCGCCTGTAGCTCTAATCGCGGGACCGTTAATTTCTTCAATGGGGCTACACGTGATTTGGCTGTTATCAGTCTTGATTCAAATGATCCGCTTTCTAATCTCCACCTAGCATAAGCACAGGCTCCAAACGCTTTCTCACTTGCATCACTAAATATTACTAATACAACTTCAGTGGATGCCTTAGATGGAGTAAGACATATGGGAAATGCTACTTGATCGATCCCTTTAAACTCCTTGAATAGATCTTTCCACTCCTGCTCTACCTTCTTTGGTAATGGGTCATCCCAATCAATTCCACTTTCCCATAGTTCTTGCATCTTGATCTTTGCACTTATGGTTACCGGTGTGATGAACCCAATGGGGTCAAATACTCTTGCTATTACTCCCAATATCTTTCTTTTAGTGAGTGTTTCTATGTTGATGTTGACATCAAAGGTGAATATATCCTCCTGAGGTCTCCATCGCATACCTAATACCCTTTGCTCGGAGTCAATCATAACCACTTTGTCTTGCTTGATATATATGCCTTGTACTTGCTTGTTCGAAGTCCAACCTTTGACAGAGAAACCGCCACTACTAAGTACCT
>NW_022699852.1:0-594 GCF_011630105.1 Anneissia japonica | reverse complement strand
CACCAATACATTTCTATACCGTACGTAATATAGAGCCTATAATATCAATTTAAGATGATCGGTTTGAAACACGCGAATAGGTCCTATATGTACGCATTTTATCTATTCATTCAGTACATTCATTAACGTATCTGCGTGTTATTACCCCGTGATACTTGATTATTGTTTATCTTGAATTGACATTGTTCAACTCTTTGAGAAATTTACACCATATAACACGCTTGAATTTTGAAATTGATTTCCTTTGAGGAGAAAGTTTATTGCCATTCACCAGAGAATGAAAGTTCAAGGAAATTCGTTCGAAACATTGAAAACAACAACACTGAGCCTATGTGAAACGGGTGTTAAAATACAGGTGCGAGTTGTCGAATGTGTGTTCCGTTCGTGACCAGAGTCGATGCGTTTTCTGTCGTGGTCACTTTTCCACCAATGTTGTGGCCGATATCAGTATTGTAGGCCTACAGTAATTTTCCTATAACTCGAACGTGCGTTTACTCCATTTTTCGGTTCCATTGCATGCCGGGCCTGATGTATTTTACGGTATTTTTACATTCTTTGAGTTTATACAGAATGTAATTGATTTAAGTTATTATA
>NW_022699851.1:0-1110 GCF_011630105.1 Anneissia japonica | reverse complement strand
TTTCCATTAAAAAAGAAGAAAACTAATGGAAATTATGCGAACATTTTACAGTGTTTTAAACATAAAAAAACAGATCTACCTAAACAGACATGAGGAATAGGCCTATAAACAAAGTATAGAAAAAAAAAAATCATTTATAGATACCAAGCATGTAAGAGTATCGGTAGTACTAGATTGGCATCGTAAACGTCTATTTAACATTTAACATTTTTGTACGTAAAACCCAGGCTTGTTTAATATAGCTCTTACAGAAGTAGTCAAATATTTTGTTAATTTCATTTACAGTTTCTGGTTGCGCTTCAATTGGGAGGCTGTTATCGCTTCCTAGGGTTAGTCTTAATTTTAAGTCAGAGCTACCCATTAGGAAGTACAACCAAATTGTATATAAATTACTAGAGGAAAGATTATGTTCAAGTTTACAATATTCACTTGAACGTATAGCATCCAAACATTTACAATTAAACATGAAATGAACAATGTCTTCTTTATTATTTTTGCATAATGGGCATGTGCCATCATTTTCCTCTTCCCAAATAGATCTCCTAAGGTTAAGCGCAAGTGTATTTGACCTGGCTTTAAATTTGAGGCTAGCCCCTAAGAAGTCATGTTTATCTAATAGATACGGCTCTAGGTATGGTGTGGATTTAAGTGTGACGTAATTAGTCAGTGTTGACTTCTTTCTAGCTTCGTCGAATATATGAATACCATCGACGCTTTTAATAATATTTTTGAGATAGTGACCCATTGGTTGTTTATATTTGTCTTTAGGTTAAATATGTGGCTCATTCCACATGAATCTAGTAAGCTTTGCATATGGCAATACCACTTCCACTTAAGTGTATGTATGTGGCCAGTGTATAGCATAACATTGAAAGCCAACTTTGGCCAGCGATTCATTTTCATATTTTGCAAACGGCTAAAAAAATCAATGCGTTGCGTATATATATAGAACTGGAGGTCGCTGGAACAGAATGTTGCTACTCGGAGTTTCACGCTATTGCGATCGTCAGGCAACTGATGAAAGGTGAACGTTGTGGGGTGAATATATATATATATATATATTATTTCAGACCGTAGTCCGTATCCTCACTTAAACTTAACAACAGTACA
>NW_022699850.1:0-572 GCF_011630105.1 Anneissia japonica | reverse complement strand
CTACTCAGGGCCAGGTCAGAGGTAAATACTTATCAGTGGCAGATTGAAAATGGAACCCTGGGGGGACTCAGCTGACCTGTGCCCCTTCATATTTTTTTAAAGTTCTTTTTGAAGAATGGAGAAAACATAAAAATTGTATTCAAATTTAAGTGTAAGAGAGCCATTTCCAGCAATCTAGAGGTGCCACAATTATAGTTTTTCTCAGCCCTACCATGGTTGTTGGACCCTTGGTCTGTGAATGTCTTTCCCTGGACCCCTCAATTTCTTGATTTTCCATTGCTTAATACTTATTATATGACATTTAGTGTAAACAGTCTAGTGTTTTTACTAGCCTTGATTTTTCCCACTTCTTTAAGGCTGTGCTTATACTCACTGCCTATGCCCAGCCAACTGCTCTCCAGGGCTCCAAGTAAATAAATGAAAATAATAATATAAAAAAGATAAATCATTACTTAACACATTCATCTCATATTTTCAATCATTCAGCAATTAATTTTGCATCATTTTTTAGAACCTTTCTGAGACTGGTTGTCATGGGAACATGTTACTGAACAGTTTGATGGGTGCATCCA
>NW_022699849.1:0-1958 GCF_011630105.1 Anneissia japonica | reverse complement strand
AAATTTAGTTATTATGGTACAAAGATAAATAATATTGTTTTATTTTTTATCTAAATAATAATAACGAAATTATTGCTTTAATATTAATATCTAAACTGTTCCATAAATTTGGACCACAAACACAAAAATAAAAACTGACTGAGTCAAACATAAAGAACATAAACATTGCTAATGTGCCTATTTAGATCATATATATTTACAGTTTGAAGTTGCTTGAATAAAGGTTCAGAAAGAGTACAAAAATACGATAATAATAATTCTAGCAGCACGGTTTTTGATCATTTATGTAGTTTAATTAAATTTCAATGGATAATCACATGGCCAAAATGATGTGAAAAAATATACTTTAATCAATATGATACAAATTAAATTTATATTTTTTGGACATATAATTATGGTGACTGGTCCACTTCAAATTCTCCTCAATAACAACACGAAGAAATAAGGTTTCTGATTTAAGTTAAATAACATGTTGTGTTGGGTCTATAAAAGCTGGTTTTTCATTAGTGAATATATTCATAAGACATACCGCTTGGCTTAAACTACTTTGCAAGTGGTGAGACACTGAAATAAAGGCAATGCTTACCTCAGCTCCACCATGGTTGGACCTAAGTTAGAAATGTTATGGCAACTTTTGGCAATTTTAATGCCATATCCTATTTACCCCTATTTTTTTTAAGATTTAAAGTGCTCCAACCTAAATTTAAAAAAAATTAAATCTGCCTCTGATAATTTCTATTAATTATCTTAAACATTACATTTAAATATTGTTGATATTTTTTTTACAGAAAGCGCATGAAGTGCTGAAGAAAGCTTGGGATGTTGAGGGGTCTCCTTTCAAAGGTCAAGAATATGACCCTTCTGTCCTCAACATCGCAACAAGCTAACATAGCAAGAGACTGTTTGATCGCAGTCATCAGGATAGTGCAATAATGAGTGTCATTGAAAGATAGTTTTAACACTAATAAGTAAGAAGTGAGCTATACTATGGAAGGAAGCAACAGTCAGCTTGGAGTGAGTATATTATACGTGACTTGAACTCTGTTAACTTAATTCAGCCAGAAGAGATCAACAAGCTTCAACAATTCGTCGCTAGCTGTGAAGATGGAAATACCTGGGTAACTTTTCTGGGTTGAGCAATTTTTAGCCAGGCTTGTATCAACCCCATCTAGTTCAGACTACCAATTCATCAACCAGCCTTGACGCTTTAGTCAGACCATACCCTCAAGTTACGCAAGCTACATAGGCAGAAACTATTAATTATTTAATGAAGGACGAAAATAAAGCAACTAACTATTTACCATGGTTACTAACTCTCGTAATTATTGGAACTTGGACCGTATCCTCAAGTTACGCAAGCTACATAGGCAGAAACTATTAATTAGTTAATGAATGGCGAAGTTAAAGCAACTAACTATTTTCCATGGTCACTACCGTAATTCTCGTATTATTGGAACTTATACTTTAAAATTGTATATTCTTGTTGAGCTAAAAATATTGAATAATTTCTGAATTCTTAAAGCTACAGGCTCCGGAGGAAAATTTAGTTTTGATACGTTGTAGATCTGATTTTTCTAAGACACTAAAAGCATATTTGATGAAAAACTTAGAAGCGGTTAATGATATACTGATTTTTTAATATTTAGGAACTGGGGGAAAAGTTGGAAAAAAGGAGGTTCTGAGTTTTTTTCCCTCGCCCTGATAATATGGATAAATAAATTATTGCTACTTTTACCTTTTTTCTGAGGTACATTAAGCTATTTAATTAAAACATTGGCACTGCTTTTTTGTTATGTTAATTCTCAAAATCTTAGTAGTAATCTTGTAGTCTTTGTCAATTGACAAAGACTAGTAGCCGAAATATTCGCCAAATAAATTTTAGTGTTTCTAAAGTCAACATCTTACGTATTTGAGTTTCATTACTGTTACGCTATATTATATTCCACATATGTTTCGAA
>NW_022699848.1:0-563 GCF_011630105.1 Anneissia japonica | reverse complement strand
TTTACTAGGCCTAAAATAATAATCGCCCAAGGGGAATATCTTTTGTGTTATTTCCCCTTAACGTCGTTTTTTTTTAATTGTTCTCTAATTCCTCCATCGTCTAAGTTCCCCTTAAAGTACAGCTAATAATAATAATTAATAATAATAATCATTTCAGCATTAATTACCTTGGCCTAAGGCTTGAAATGAAGAACCTACAGATACTATTAACTAGGCCTATAAATAATAACTAGCCCAAGGGGAATATTTTCTGTTATTTCCCCTTTGTCTAAGTTCCCCTTAACGTACAGGTAATAATAATAATAATAATAATTATTATTATTATTTCGGCATTACATGTAATTAACTTGGTCTAGCCTTGTAATCAAGAACCTGCCGATTACTATGCCTAATATATGTTATATTGATAACTAGCTCATTTTTACATTCATTTGATGTTTTGCCATTTTGGCAGGTCTATGGCATCCCAGTATTTTAGAGCTGCCTATTCTCAGCTCCTCTCTTAATTTGAACATAACTGTCATTCTGTTTAATTTGATCAGATGAAGAAAAACGCGCTTTTC
>NW_022699847.1:0-1379 GCF_011630105.1 Anneissia japonica | reverse complement strand
AGATGGCATTATGGTATCAATAATTGATTAGGTCTAGCCTAGCCTATATTATTGTTAACATTATATTATATATGTTTTACCATTAATAATTATAATTATTTCTAATTAAATTATTAAATATATACATTATATATTAGGCCTAGGCATATATTCATGTATACATAAAACAATAACAATAATGTAATAATAAAATAATAATAATAATAATAAATATAATAATTTACGATAGTTTGATTAATGAGATAATAATAATAATCAGCATATTAAATAAAATTACGTCCATGCAAAACCTGCTTTTAAATAAATGTTATCTACCGTACTGTATTTGATTCTGTTTTAAAAAATAATCTTATAAATTATAAGTTTATTTTCTGTGATAATTTTATCCACATAGACATAGACATCACTTTATTAATCAAAATCCTTGGAAATTACATCGCTCTTTCAAAATTAAGCAGGAAAAGTAATTCAATGCAATAAATAATAACTATCTTACATATCTACTATTAAACAGGTAAATGCCCCTCGCAATGAATGAGTAAGAATAACGGTTCGTGTTAGCAGCCGGTACCCTCAGTCTACCGCTGCGTTGTATAACGCAACTAGCAATAGTTGAATGTAACGGGTGACTTTCGTCAGACATCACGTTATCAAACTTATTAACTAATAAGCTAATAACACAACACATAATAACACATAGGCTAATTCATGTTTTCCATGTTAATATGATTGATAAATAATATATATAAAATAATAATAATATAAATAATAATAATAATGATGAAGGTGCTCGAATAATGCTTTAATAAATAATTAATAATACTTCATACTTCAATAGGCCTATTTACGATAATGTGATTAATGAGACATTTGTTGATAATTTATAGAAATAGATAATAGGTATATACCATTAATAATGATTCAGCATATTAAATCAAATTACGTCGTCAATGTAAAATCTTTTTATAAAATATAAGTTTCATTGTAAATTCTATAATTTAAACCAAATAATTTATGTTTTCAATTATTTAAGCATTAAACAATTCAGTGGGCCTAACGCTGGATGTAAATGTAAAACAAAACAAAAGCAAAATGCTAATACTATCGTGAGATTAATGCGTATCTTTAGTAAGCATAGCTCAGGATGGTTCACACGAGGTGACAAATATCCGTCGAAATGCCGATAAATAAACTGCAATTATTTAAATACTTTTCACACGAACTTACGAATATCTTAATTAATGTCTTAATATCTTAAATTAGTTAATTACTAATTAAATAATAGATTGATATAAACAATGTGACATATAAGATTTATAATACATACTCCAAGTATCGAAATGCACGCCATCGTGTCGGGATTCAATATTTCGATATTA
>NW_022699846.1:0-1488 GCF_011630105.1 Anneissia japonica | reverse complement strand
TCGTGCATGGTGATACCCACCGGCACCGATTTCCATAAGAGAATTGATACCAAAGTAATCAAAACATGCAAATATTATGAATTTGAGAGAGATGGGTTACTTTCCAGGAGATTTTTGCTTGCTTCCAGGAGTTTGGGAGGCTGTCCCGATTTCCAGAAGAATCCCGCAACTTCTGGGAGAATTGGAACCCATGTATATTTTAACATCTATTTTCCATGCTTTTCAATGTAGAGTTACAAGTTAAATGGGGGTAATTGAAATATCCACTGCTTAAACTTAATAAAGTACCTTTAAATAATTGTGGAAAAGCATTTGCTCATAAATTACCTTGGAATATAGGAAGCTGCTCCTTTTTGGTGTACTTGCCAGCTATTCCACTCTCTGGTAATGGTCTAAAAGCATCTTTTTTTCGTGGTCGCAACATTCTACGACTGTACTGAGTATAGCAGCACCAGCATTATGGCTAAAGCAACATTACTAAAATCAAGAAAGGCCAAATACATGTTTTACAAATATAATCAAAATACGATCATCTTTGTGGCATGCATATTATGTGACAGGGGTGGCACCAGGATTTACCCGACGGGGGGCCCGAGGTCTCCGACGGGGGGTGTGATACCACCCGACGGGGGGTGTGAATACCCCGACGAGGGGTCAGATTTTCACGACGAAAGCAAAGTGAGCGTGGTCGAGCTTTGATTAAAAGGTTTCAAAAGTGGTCCAGGGAGCGAGGCCCCGAAAATGTTAACAATTTAAGGGTTTCAAATGCTTATTTGATCGATTTTAGAGTCTACTAATATGTAGAAAATACATATAATTTTTTTTCTCCCCGAAGAATTGTGCTTTTCCTCCTCGACGGGGGTGGGGGGTGAGGGAAGCTTTCCCCAACGGGAGGACTGTGGCCCCCCCTCCCCGCTAGCACCACCCCTGTTGTTTGACACTCATTAAGTTTACCGAGATGTTACATCGAAATTACCTGCACATGCTTAAAAATTACAATGATTTGACATGTGGATTTAATCAACTTTTTATCGTGAAATGAACATTCAATTCAAAACAAACCCAACTTACTTACTACAGACCTGACTTTTTACAAGGACTGGACTTGTAAATGATATTATCCATTTTCATTAATTGTATGTGTTCTTTATGAATAAATAATTTCAAAAAGTACTAGATTTGAACTCGTCACTGAGGACGAGTTAGGTGATCCGCCGCACTTTGACCCTCATAAGATCACGCGGTGCTGATTGAAAAGTGTCATAGTATGCTAAAATATGCTGTAATTAGTTTTTTTTTTAAAGAATAATTGTGAGCATTTTAAAAGATTTCTGCATGTGTACACGTACGTCTTGACGCCCGTGAGCACGGTAATAGCACAAAGAGTGACTCCTGATAAGAATAATGTGTCAGAAATACAAAATATGTAACAAAACGTGATTTCCAGCTTTAATATGTGCTGTGTGCGTGGAAATGAACGTACGGCGG
>NW_022699845.1:0-643 GCF_011630105.1 Anneissia japonica | reverse complement strand
GCCGGAGTATAATAAATAGATAATAATGTAATGTAATACATACATACAAACAAACAAACAAACAAACAAACAATAACTTGCCTTATAATACAAAGAGTAACTTATACAAACAATAACTTGCCTTTCGTTATGTATTTTAACTGCCTTTCATTGTACATTATAACTTATACAAAGGAAAGAAATCATCCATAATAGCATTTATAGAGTAATTATAACTACTGTACTGCATGAATAGCAGCCTAAGTTTGTGCTCATCCTGTCTTTACTTCTGAGAATTGTGTCTGAAATAAAGCAGTTTACCAAATGAGTTTTCAGCTGATTTCACTTTATTAGTTTCTGAATTTTACTTTAGAAGTAGAAGTAAAGGGCAAATTCTACAGATTTTCTGTGTTGAGACCCTAAAAATATTTGCACACCACAGTTCAACCTCATCACATAAAATAATATACATACAAACACATATGTGTATTATATATATTTATATATATATATATATATACACAACCACCTTCTGAAAAATATTTTAAATATTTTTTTTTTTATCAAGCAGTAACAATACCGAAAAACAACAATGCTTCAAAAAATGGCTGGATCTTGGCAGAGATATAATGATAGATACATAATGAGACTCATAATGCTATAA
>NW_022699844.1:0-763 GCF_011630105.1 Anneissia japonica | reverse complement strand
GGGTTAATGTTTCCAAACAGGGTATTCAAACCCGATTCTAATCTTTTAATTTGTTAATTCAGTCAAATGTGAACACTGATATTATGTCAAAAAGTATTCAACTTTTAAAAGTTAATGCATAAATATTAAAAAATATAATATGTCCATCATAAATTTATATTTTGACTTTTAATTTAAGAGGTACACTTTAACAAAATGTTTAACTCTAATTTGTGTAATTTGACAAAGAAAACCATCAATCATTTTGTATTTGATTGTACCAGATTAAAGAACATTAGAAATTTAATATTTGACCAACTTAAAGAGGAGTTATACAAAGGATTTACATATATTTTGGGAATTATTCACATCAAGCTCCCCTGAACTTAAATACCATCTTTTGTTTGATGATTTAGAAATCCATTACGAATATGAAATTTTAACAACAAATTGTATAAACTCTATTAATTATACTATTGCGAGTAAAGTTTTCGATAATCATTGTAAATTACTTTTAACGATGGCATGGAAAGAACGAAGTGATATATATAATACTTTTCTATTGCAAGACTAATATGTCTGGTTTTAATGTTATTGAATTAAATTTACAATATTTACTCTGTTATATGTATATATATGTATATGTATGTGTTTGTGTATGTATGTGTATATGTATGTATGTGTGAATATGTGTGTGGGAGGGGCGTGTGTATGTGTGTGTGTCTATGCATGTATGTATTGTGTGTGTATGTACGTACGTATGTATGTATATGTATGCATGTAT
>NW_022699843.1:1510-3605 GCF_011630105.1 Anneissia japonica | reverse complement strand
GCAGTGAATAAGCCCACAACATACCCATTCATTCAGAATGAGTGTGCACGTCTTTGAAAAAAAAAAGGTTATAACACACAAATGAAAGCAAACATAAAGGCTATAGCAACAACAAAGTTAATTATTTATTATGATGATCAATGACTGAATTAAAATGAAAAGTAAGAAGTGAACGTTCAAAAAAAGCACCATCTCGCTAAAATAAAGCCGAACAACTCCTACCACTGAAACCATGGCACATGTTTGTATGCTGAACAAGGCACTCGGCTCCTCCTTGCGAAGCAGCAGCGCCGTATACATTCCTGAAGGCGGCGTTCAAAGAATCAGATCAGACACTAGCGCGTCTACATTCCTGAGTTGTTGGCGGCGTTTAAAGATGTGACTGACCTTGCGTGGGAACCTACTTGTGTGGGAACGTTTCTCACTCTAATTCACTGTTATTAGGCAATTTGCAGTAATGCCAACTAGTGGTATACTGAGTATGCCTATTTCAAACAGTTTTCTTCCGTTCATGAAAAAGTAACAGTATAATTATTCAAGTTTGTGTACTAGGCCTAGGCAGTATTATTAGTAATAATATCTAGTTACTAGTAGGCCAGGTTTGCACATCATCACATTAAAAGTTTGTTGCACTAGCTTAGGCTGTAGTAGACCTACACACTAGGTAGGTCTAGGCCTACTGTTTGTATTACTGTGTAGGAGGCCGCGTTGGCGTTATATGTAAGTATTTTCCCTTTACTATTTCTTATCTAGGCCTATTGCATCTCCTTAATTTTTGATTATTCTTTAGCTTCCTTTAATCAAAGTTCTTTCAAATTTATTTCATTTCTGGCCTAGGCTAGTATTTCCGAGCTACCGCGGTATTTCGCGGTAACTTTCCCAGCTGACTGAGCTGCATAGAGTAATTGGAAAAACCTTGCCTTGGGCATTGGATAATTAATACTCCATGTTCGCGGTAGCTCGCGGTAGTCAAAACACGCTCCATTGAGTAAATCTTGCTATAGCTCATTACCGCAGTTAGCCTTGCTACCGCAGGAAAATCTCCTTTACCGCGGTAGGATAATTTGGCGACGCTCCCTTAATGATTTGTTGAGGAAAAATCATGAATGGCATTGGTACAAACAACAACAGACTGCATTTGAAGAAATAAAGAACAGCATAGCAACTGCAACAACATTAGCATATTTTGATGTGGAAAAAGAAGTTACATTGACATGTGATGCATCCAAGAGTGGACTTGGAGTAGCATGCTTACAAGAAGGCAAACCGGTGGCTTTTGCATCTCGTGCATTAACTGAAGCTGAAATAAACTACGCTCAAATAGAGAAGGAGCTGCTGGCAGTTGTTTTCGGATGTACTAAATTCCATGACTATATATATGGAAAGAAAGTAACAATTGAAACGGATCATCAACCGCTAATCTCAATAGTAAAGAAACCATTATCAGCAGCACCAGCAAGGCTCCAGCGGTTCTTACTGAGAATACAGAAATATCAGTACATTCTGAAATACAAGAGAGGAAAGGAGTTATATGTTGCAGATACATTATCTCGAGCATATCTTCCATTTAAAGATATGAAAGATGAAGGTGACAAGGATATTGACTATAATGTGTTATCAGTTTTTCCAATATCAAGTACTAGACTGGAAGAAATCAAACGAGCAACAGATGAAGATAAAGTCCTGAACAAGTTGCGGAGAACCATTCTTAATGGATGGGATAACCATGTAGGAAATATAGAAGTGGATATTCGACCATATTATCCATTTCGTGATGAATTGATAGTGGATGACGGACTTATCCTAAAGGGACAAAAACTTGTAGTGCCCGTAAAACTACAACACCAATATGCCAGACAAGCGCATGCAGGACATTTGGGAGTTGAACCTACAAAACGTAGGGCAAGAGATGTCTTGTTTTGGTTAGGTATGAATAACCAAATTGAAAAAAAATGATTGACATTTGCAGCACTTGTCAAAGTCTCAAGAATCATCAACAAAGAGAACCTCTAATGCCATACCCAGTACCAAGCAGACCTTGGGCAATACTAGGAACTGACATGTTTGAGTGGCATTCAGAGACATATTTGGTGAC
>NW_022699843.1:0-1387 GCF_011630105.1 Anneissia japonica | reverse complement strand
TAGATGGATTCCATAGTTATGTAAATATGATAATTATTCCAAGAATTAGAATGGAGTGTAAATATGACATTAGATTAAAGTTAAAAAGTTCAGCAAAATAGTGATTCCGCTACCATGAAATTGCCCAAATATAAACTTTTATACTGTATGAATATATATATTTTGTAGTCTTAATTATTTTATATAGGTTAATGAATTGTATTTTTATTATTTTGAATATTTATTAATAATGATAATGGTGTTTGTAATTTGGTGTTTTTGAATGTATTTGAATTTTTTTGTTTGTAATATTGAATTTTTGTACTACAAAAATTTCAGACTGGTGGTGCTTTTTGTATATTACCATACCAGAATTAAGAATAAAGTTTAATAATGTGTTTACAGCGATCCTGTCGTGTCTACCTGTTAAATTCACTATTCTATACTCACCACTCCCTGACTTGTGATTTGTCTTTGTCTACGATAATATTTTTTTTTTCGGGCAGATTTCAAGGTAACGGCGGGCGTAGGATAATACAGATAAAATATAATCTGATATTTAGGGTGCCATTTTAATTTCAAAGTGCACAAACAGCTAGAAATGTTATTACTGTATTCGTTATTGGCTGGCAGGCAGGCAAACAGCTAGGAATGTTATTACTGTATACGATGTTTTTTTCCATACAGTTCGGTCACTAGGCCTTTCCATACAGGACAGTTTGATGTGGTTCGATTGTTTTGTATACCGTACGATGTCCGTTCCTTTGCAGTAGAATTTTTTATGTGCATTTCTGATATTTTTAATCTAAACAGAACACATTCGTCGTGGCGATTAATTGGTGTGCATTTTCTGTCTGAAATAATATTTTTCTAAAAACAACACTCGTTACGATGTCAAATGCTCAGGGTCTTTATGTTGGTTTTACTTGCATTTTTTGGTAGGATACATTGATATTTCCCTAAAGACAACACATTGGAATGCACCATGGGTTTGTATGACAAGCATACGCAAAGTTAACACCATAGAATTTCTCGTCGTTATGTGGAAACAACGTTTATTTTCCCGTACAGTTCGGTTTGTAGGCCATTACAAACGAGCCTGATGTAAGCCTATTATCTGATTGGTCGCGGGCATGCAGAAAAAAAGCAGCTGGAATTCCATACAGGACAGTTCAACCAATAACCAAGTACAGTAGAACCTCGTTTTTACGTACCCCAGTTATACGAACCCTCGGTTTTACCTACGCCTCGTATCGACGATGACGTCATAAAAAACCCCAAAAAATATTCAAAACAAACAGCCCTTTTTAGAGCAACCATAAGTAAAAAGACTATAACAATAAACTATAACAATAAACAAACTATAATGCAACATATTTTCATTAAACAGCAACGTTGATTGAGTGCA
>NW_022699842.1:0-562 GCF_011630105.1 Anneissia japonica | reverse complement strand
TTAAAAAGAAAAAATGGTTCGTGTGGGAATCGAACACACAGCCTCCATGTTTGCTATTTTATCCATCAACTAATCAAATAAACTAAACTAAAAAAAAAAAAAAAAAAAAAAAAAACACTAACAAAACCTTCACTTCCTTGACAGTAAGAGTCCCATTTTGATAGTATTAATGAGAACAGAGTTCAAAAAACTTGCCCCGTGTGGGAATCGAACCCACGATCGCTGAGTTTACTACCCCTGATCCAGCATGACTAAACGGAGGGAGGTAAACCGCGGCCCCTAAACCATAAATGCAATAAACCTAGTACCACATCAAGTACCTGTTAGTCAACCTACTAGAAAAAATTCTTCGTATATATACACTACAGGTTAATATTACGCATGGTCATGGTGTCAAAAATGGGCCGTGTGCCAAGAGGGTTTATTTTTTGTCTAAAAATGTAGAATTAAATTTATAATCGATTTTTGATTGTTACCATCTCCATAACTTATGCACTTTTTTTTAAATAGACAAAAATGTTTGAAAAATTCATTATGCAAATTAGAAAAAAAATAGACCGAT
>NW_022699841.1:0-1053 GCF_011630105.1 Anneissia japonica | reverse complement strand
CAACGAAGGAATCGACGAAGCAGGTATCGACCACGAAGGAATCGACTACTACCAAACAGACCACGTCGGCATCGACCACGAAGGAATCGACGACTACCAAACAGATCACGAAGGATTCGACAACGAAGGGATCGAACGCGAAGGAATCGACTTCTACCAAACAGACCACGCCGGCATCGACAACGAAGGAATCGACAACTACCAAACAGATCACGGAGGATTCGACAACGAAAGAATCGAACGCGAAGGAATCGAAAACCAAAGAAGAAGAGACGACAAACTCCGAAAAAGAAGTCCTGAAAAACAGTGTATCATCGGACGGGTCGCCGTACGTCGGTTCGACAGCGATGCCCAACGACATGACGTTCAGACTGAATCGGAACACGGGCGTCGCTTTCAGGCGACCACTGGGAATCTCTGTCGACGACCACAGGACGGACGTCGACGTAAGTTTCTCTCTGAAATTGTCGTCCTTGGATAACGGGCGGATCCTGCACGCGTCGAGCATGAAGAACATGGATTTCGTCGGCATCTCTGTCAGTAAAGGAAAAATGGAATTCTCCTTCGACGCGGGATCCGGAAAACGGACAATCGCCCATTCGCATTTACTTTCGATCGGGACGTGGCACCACGTGAGAGCGTACAGAAACAGCAGCGCCTTCGGATTGTTCGTGGACGGTGAAGGTCGACAAAACGTCTTCGGCGAATCTTTTCCGTTCGAAATTCTTGACGTTGACCGTGACTTTCGCATGGGAGCTTCGATGATGTCGTACTCGGTCGTCGGGTGTTTGGCGGACTTCGACTTTGGCGGATGGAAGCTCGTCGGCAACCCTCTGGAGACGTGCTCTCCGTCCGAAAAATTGGAATCGTCGCGACACTCGCCGCCGCGTTATCCCGATCAGCCGTCTTCGACGTCCGAACGCGTATCTACCGCAACGGCGTTCGGAGTTCTGTTGAGCGTGCTATTAGTCTGTTCGACGTTAAAAAATTACGGTTAGAATAAGTTTTATTTTATTTAGTATTTCAATTAAACGAAAAGAAGAATATCGTATA
>NW_022699840.1:0-1090 GCF_011630105.1 Anneissia japonica | reverse complement strand
GCACTAGAATTATTCCATGTCATTATGGATGTTATTCATTTAGTAATTATTAGAGAAAGTTGGTTAAGTCATACAACATTTAGGAAATCTATATTTTATGGGCATAAGACTACCATGATCCTCTTGTACAATACTCTACCATTTTGTTAAAATGTGTATGTTTTCTATTGTAATTTACTAATATGTTTGAACGATCAATGAAGTACCGTAATTAGTATTGTATTGGCAAAGTTCATGCATGTTTATATTTGTTATATATAAAATACTTAATTATTGCAGAAAATATAGACGTTATGACTTGCTTGCTTTTTGAAAATAAAATGAATTTTAGAATAATACTTTGTGTTTTTGGTTTATATACTAATGAAGAACATTATATACTTAATAGCTATATACTGTATATAAACAACATTTGAAAGTATTATTGTAAAATCAATACCATAGCAATTAACGTGCTCCATGATGTGCACGGTCTTTGTGAGACGCAGATGATGGTTAAAGCTGGAATGGTGGCGCTGTTTAGATATAATCGCACCTTAAGCGTTTCAGTACTTGAATAAAAGGAACTCATATTCTACCTGGAGCTTTAATTACCAATTAATATTACTTATTGCATTATACCGCTGTTTCTATATAATTATCATGGTATCTTTATTCAGAAAAATATATAATATAAATATAAAAAAATCCATAGAATCTCATCCTTTTGCAGCAAAAGCTGAATTGCAGATACATTTTATAAAACAATGACAAATAAACAAAAGTACACAATACAAAATTTACAGATTAAACATTAAATTACATTGCAATAAAATTATTAAGATTTATTCAATTAATAATTATTATTCAATACTAACAATTGTTTTTAAAAAACCAAATTCAATGCACGTTGATGATTAGAGGCCTATCATTTATTATGTTTCCTCCTTATTTACTAATGTTCCATGGATGAGACAATTTAAATTATTGCTGATAAGGCTTTCACTGACAACTGGTTTAATGTCACTTATGGACTCAAAGAAAGACAGATCTCATACTCTTCTTATTGCAACTCAAGACCAGCTTTTTCAATTTCAAGGCAACTTGTATG
>NW_022699839.1:640-831 GCF_011630105.1 Anneissia japonica | reverse complement strand
GGTAATTGGTTGAAATTTTGTGATTAAAAATTTCATTTTAGGTGTAATCAATTACAACAGTCCCTCCTCTGCTTCTCCATCCACGTGTACATGGCCGCGTCTACTTTATCGAAGATTGGTGTTTTCACATACCAAGATTTTCTTGCTTTAGTAGGGTTTTCGTTTGTTGAAATGTGTCTTTGTATTTTCTC
>NW_022699839.1:0-573 GCF_011630105.1 Anneissia japonica | reverse complement strand
GGTTCTCATAGGCTTTTATTACGCTCAGTTTCGTATCAATGGAAATACACTGTCTTGGTCTTTTCGAGGCAGAAGCCATTGTTGAAATGTACATTACATTTCACTTAATTATGTTTCAATCAATTATTAATTAAACAATCAGGTCTATGCTCCTCCCATGCTCCCTACCTACCAATGAAAAGGTGTCATTTAAAATAATACGTACAAATGATTCATTTAAATTGCATATATTTTCTGTCATTTCTTATCTAATTCCACACCACTGATGATTTGATCATCCGTTAGCCACTGATACCCTGGATCGTCTGCGCCTTCAGTCAGCCATTGAACAGGTCCCATCTACTCGCTATCATCTGTCTCTTATACACATCTTGTCGTCTCTGTAAGACGGTCTAAATTTAGATCGGCATGTCACTGGAAAGAGACCAGTGACTGATGCTCCTTTAATAGTTTATCTTATTGGCAATGACTTTAACACGTCTTATTATCGCCGTTAGTGTTTTGTTATATATCGGTTAGTTGTTGGTGACTTTGAATGAGTAGTATGACACAGTTCCTTTTAGTTCACTGCAA
>NW_022699837.1:0-1399 GCF_011630105.1 Anneissia japonica | reverse complement strand
ATAAAT
Source organism: Anneissia japonica (assembly GCF_011630105.1). Taxonomy (NCBI): domain Eukaryota; kingdom Metazoa; phylum Echinodermata; class Crinoidea; order Comatulida; family Comatulidae; genus Anneissia; species Anneissia japonica. The sequence goes on along the minus strand of NW_022699837.1, from coordinate 1,393 downwards.
ATAAATTAATAATATAATGACAATATTTAAAAATATAAATATAAGTATAATAGATATATCGTAATAGGTCTATGTGTTTCGATTGTACATGGTAAAGCACATCATTAACATCAAAATGACTACTTTGCAACGCAATGGACAATAATATGAAAAAAGAAATAAATGCATGTTCAATCAAGAGGACTACATCATATATCATATCGTTACTGGGTCAGGTGGAAACAAGTTTATTTATATTCTAGACCCGATCCTAACCAATAGAAGATGTAGTGCAATTTAGTTTTCAAATGGACATTATTATTAATAAAATAAAGTTCATTAATAAGATAAATTTCATCAAGTACATAAGACATAATTTTAATCTAATGCAGCATACCTGTAGTAACGGTGTTGCCCCGGACTTACGTCTGTGCTTCTTGGGCGGAGATTCATCTAAAGATGACATACTTGACTAAGTAAAGAAACAATATACATTTTAGAAAACCAGTTGCGTTGACGTAAACGTTGTAATAGACAACAACATCAATAAAATACAGGCACATAGGACTAAAATTTTGTCTACACTATCAAATTTCATCAAAAAAGGCATCACATAAAATTTGATGGAACATAGAGTTGAACATGTTCAACTTTTTTGATACAATTTGAAGGTATGTGATATGACGTCATCGTACCCATATATGGGCACATCAAATTTTTTTGTCACATAAAATTTGATAGTGTAGACAAAGCTTAAGACATAACTATAAAAGAAATACCGGATACCTATAGTCAATAGATTAGTTTCATATACGTTTTTTTTCTTGTCTGTTACGTTTCCATTTACCATAAATGATCTGATCATGTTATAATAATATTGTAAAGGAAATATGTATTTCCATATTTATATTTTCCATATAAAATTATCAATACTTTGATCATTTTAAAAGCCTCTTCATGCTTCTGTTATATTCATAAGCCCGAGAAAATTACTCAACTTGCTAGGCCTATTTCTTTAGTTGCATAACTGGAGTATAATTGTGGAAAGAAAAGTTTCCACATATTTAATGCCATGGTACTCTTAAGGCGAATATGACACAAGGTTTGTGATTTCTTGTTTGTTTTATTTCCATTTTTGATACATTATTGCAAAGACAGAAGTAGGTCAGATACTAAAATAGACGACTAGCTATTTCTAGGTACAAATACGTACGCTGAAGCGCAGTTCACCACTTCACGTGTGTTCACCTACTTCATGAAACCAGTAACTTCAAATCGTCTGCTGGCTGCTGATCATGTTTATAAAATAAAAAATAAATGGATAATAAAATATATATTTGTTATATGATTTCATGTATAATGTAAATAAATACGTATAAATTTTATGTATATATATATATAATTTATGATATAT
>NW_022699836.1:0-1436 GCF_011630105.1 Anneissia japonica | reverse complement strand
TGGTTATACATTTGCTTGAATGGTCCTACTGACAGGTCTATGTATGTTTTTGTGTTTTCTTGTGTATACTAGGGCACTAATTAGGCATTTGTGGCAAAGACAAGCTAAACCAGTCACTCGTTGCAAATCCTGTTTTGGAGATAATGGCCAAAACATGCTGGAATTTCAAAATTTTGGAAATATATTTTATTGCACTAAACTAACCTTTACATATCTATACATCATGCAATGCTGTTATTTTCCTCATTTTCAATGTTAAACAACAATTTTTAACGATTTGGTGATGGTTTCTGCCTAAGAAATGCCTGAAATTGTAAACTTTGAAGGCTGATTTCTCAAATATTGTTCGTTAAACAGCTGTATGTTTAAACGTGTGTAACTTCATAACGAAGTGTCGGATTTAAATGATTCTTTTACCATGGGGTGGGGGGAGCTTCCGGCAAGTTTTGGAGTTAGGTAGTCTCAAGATTCAACAGACAGGTACTTTGTAGTGCTAGGTTCTCCGCATTTATGGCTTAGGGGTCGCGGTGCTTTCCTCCCTCAGTTCAGTTGTTTCAAATTGGGACCGAGTTAGTGAACCCTATAGTTAATGGTCTTGCTTGGTGCATAACCTTGCATGGAATGGATAGGGATAGTATGCTTTGACCTAATCCTAATACTGTAATATATAAGCAATGTATTATTCAGTAGGCCTAGGCTTGACCTCTACAACTTTTCAAGTTCAGCAGTCAGAGTAAGCTGGCCTTCTATCTAATGCTTTATGAATCTAGGCCTAGTAGCAGGCCAACCAAGTCCAATGTCGACTGGCTAGCCTGCTGAGCCAGATAATGCTTCTGTCCCCCAGTTTGGTTCAGCTTTAGTTAGGTCTGGCAGAAACAACTGTAATTTTTTTATTTGTTAAGGTCTACTCACAGACTTTTAGCACATCTTGTAGTGAAAATTACTTTTCTTGTCCAAAAAAGTCAAAAATAGAGTGATAGCCGCAACTAAAGCGCTATTCTACTGTGTGATTTGCAGCGGAACAGCGGAACACATTTTCACTACGAAGCGCCCTCAACCATAAAAGAACATTTTTATATGTTATATCAAAGAGTACGAGGTCCGACTGCCGGGGATTCGTTGAATCCAATTTCAAAAAGTGCTTCCACGAAGGGGCGTAGCCTCTAAAAGATCATCTCACACAATTTTTAAAGTGTATGTGTCTGTGAATTTAACCACTGACATCTGAAAAGACCAACTCTTAATATATTATATATATTTTAGAGGCTCATTGAATTGTCCTAAACGAACATGAACCTGTGATATAATTCATTTTTTTATTCCCCAACCAAATCACCATTGCCCTCAGCCCCAACCTCTGCCCCCACCTCTAACCTCCACCTCACTGAAGCCACCACTACTGCAATCGACAACATGAGTTCGTTCAATTTACAGTT
>NW_022699835.1:0-730 GCF_011630105.1 Anneissia japonica | reverse complement strand
CCTGTGTGCAAATTTTATTGTGCATTCATAAAATGGATGGTTACGATTAGATGGATTTTTTGTGATGTAAGAAACGTTAGTCGGATTCTGGACTTACTTTAAAATGTTCATCCGATTCTGGACTTTGACAAACAGAAAGAGGCAGCAGTTGGTTACCATGTACTACAGTCGCTGCTGTGCGGCCTGCCACACATAGCCTCACTGAAAATGAGTCAACTAGCAAAAGCCTGTAATAGAAAAATGATTTCAAATTTAACTAACAAATATTAAGACTTACATTAATAATAAAAATGGTCCTGATTTTTGTAGTGTCTGACAATGAATATTAATTATTATTACATCATTGTGATGAGACCACGGTCTGTCGAATTGCGCAAATGAGTCAACTAGCAAACAGCATGTAATAGAAAATGAATTTAGATTTGACTAACAAATATTAAGACTTCCATGAATAATAAAAATGGTTTAAAAGTAAATGTGTAATATTAGTTACACATTGCTGAAGTGTTTGCCTGATTCTGGAGCTACCCCTAGTGGGGAGTAGTGGGTTGCTGCATGCTAAAGCTGCTGCTGTGCGGCCTGCCACACATAGCCTGAGTGAAAGATATATATGCTATCTAGAAGTTGCATTGCTATGGTGTCACTTCAGCAGTTTCCTGATTTTCGTAGTGTCTGACAATGAATATTCATTATCATTACATCATTGTGATGAGACCACGGTCTGGTGAAT
>NW_022699834.1:0-723 GCF_011630105.1 Anneissia japonica | reverse complement strand
GAAAATCTCAAATTTTAAATCGCATATTTTGTTGAAGTAGGCCAATTTCCTCTAAAAATTGCACACTTTAGGGAGTTTTGATAAATTCCAACGAAATTAGAATTTAAAAAACAAACATTTTTTCGCATTTTCTATGATAAAGCTTGTGCTTGCTCACCTTTGCCTTCTAAGTTATAACACATAGTCCCAAACTCAAGAAAGAAAATTTAAGATAGATCGTTTAACCTATTAAAAAAGGGCCTCAATGTGTAATGATGTTGAAAGAATATGTTTGTAATAAATAAAGCCATAAGGAAAATACTTATATTCAGTTTAAAAAAAAAAAAACGAGTGTGGCCATATATAAAACATAAGAGCATTTCTTGTTGAGGTAGGCCAATTTCCTCTAAAAATTGCACAATTAGGGAGTTTTGATCAATTCCGACGAAATTAGAATTAAAAGCACAAAAAATTTTGCGCATTTGTTAGGGTTGAAGCTTGTGCTTGCCCTCCTTTGATTCTAAGTTATTTAAGAACATAATAATCCCAAAACTTGAGAAAGAAAATTTAAGATAGATCGTTTTACCTAAAAGAAGGGCCTCAATGTGTAATGATGGTGAAAGAATAGGTCTATGAATTGTAATAAATAAAACCACGATGAAAATGCTTATATTTAGTTCCAAACACACGCGTGTGCCCTATATTAATATTAAAGTAAGCCATGCCGTATTGTTTTCTATATGG
>NW_022699833.1:0-1025 GCF_011630105.1 Anneissia japonica | reverse complement strand
AGTTGTACCATTTCCTGGCTTGTAGTACAGATCGTTTGACATGTTCTTTTAATGAAGCAGATGTTAGGGGGAGGGGGTATTCTCTATTGGATTTCCCCTAGTTGTAAATAGGTGTCGCCTTTCATCATTTACCTTCTTACCATCAAATGTGCTGCAGTACATAGCGAAAACAAACTGTTCTAGATAGTCTCTGTGTTTCACTAACATCTCCTACAGATGATGACATTCTCTCGAATACTGGAGAATACACCTTTTTCCAAGTTTTGTTAATTGATGCTTTACCTTTCCCTTGAACAGATGAATTTGTATCACAACCGCTAAAGGAGTGAAAGAACAAGTAAGCTGTTGATATCTGTGATCCAAGAGAAGAAGCAATCTCGTGTATTGAATGTACTTTTAAGTGCTTCCCCACTCCAAACTCGAGCCAAAGCTCCTGGATGCCAGCAACATCACAGTCTACAGTGTTGACAAGAATGCGTGGACAATTTTCAGCAACATGTTTAGCATGAACAAACATACGTTCATCTGCCTCTTCTACGCTACATGACATCAATGGTAGCAGATCTACATACTGGTTTACTGGAAAAAATGTTTCTTCTAAGGCCACATAAAATTATTAGTTTCTCACCCACCTCCCTCATCACTTTTGGGGAAATTACTTGAACAGCTCAGGATTTCTTGCAAATATGTTTACTGGTACAACAAAAACATCTTTTTTTAATACAAATTTGATTCCATGCTTATGACTTTTTTTTATATATTTGTCCTTAACCATTGATTTACTTGCGAACATCGGTAAAATAGGGGTGGGGTTAGCGAAAAAACCTCCCTCCCTCATCAGTTTTTATTCTTTGATAGGGTGATAAACTAATATTTTTATGGGGCCTAATCTATATGATAAGCCTGCAGCTGTAATACCTTGTATTCTGCCGTGATTCGGAAGAACGCATTATAAGCCAGAATCATAGTTTTAAGATATTGAGCAAAACGCGTTTCTTGTTAGCCTTTTGTTATGGAAATGAATT
>NW_022699832.1:0-1101 GCF_011630105.1 Anneissia japonica | reverse complement strand
TATTGGGTTACATATAAACAACAAATATTAAACAAAAAGGCTGGTTAAAAGAGGCGTTTTTGCCAAGTACTGGACAAAAGAACTCTTTTTGAAAGATAGAGTGTACACATAGCAGCAACATACCTGTTTGACAATTTGTGCCCGAAAAACCACTTGGACAATTACAGAAATAGGTATTTCCATTGACTGTACATACACCATTATTTTGACATGGGTTAGGTTGGCATGGCTGAGCTGAGGACAAAAACATTCAAATAACATCTAATAAAGCATGTTAAAATACAGAGCACCATCTACCCAATAACAGGTTGGTATAAAATTTGTTAATAATATAATTTATTGCAAACATATAACATAATTTAAAATCAATAATTATTATTTTATATATTATATATTGAGTTATTATTTAGATACCAATGTATATGTGCTCACGTTAAATATTGTACCAATAGCAATTTCATCTTTGTTAGCTTATTGAGTAGTACAACCTTTTTAGTGTCTTTAAATTCAATATTAGCATAAAAACAATTGCAATATTGGGTTACATATAAACAACAAATATTAAACAAAAAGGCTGCTTAAAAGAGGCGTTTATGCACATACTGGACAAAAGAACTCTTTTTGAAAGATAGAGTGTACACACAACAGCAACATACCTGTTTGACAATTTGTGCCCGAAAAACCACTTGGACAATTACAGAAATAGGTATTTCCATTGACTGTACATACACCATTATTTTGACATGGGTTCGGTTGGCATGGCTGAGCTGAAGACAAAAACATTCAAAGAACATCCAATAAAGCGTGTTAGAATACCAAACAATCTACACTACCGACCCAATAACAGGTTGGTATAAAATTAGTTCAAGTTGTTGACATCTATATAGAGATTGAGCATTACCAAGGTAGGATATCCTTAAAACAAATTACACAAATCAATTGTGATGTTGTGATGGATAATCTTCTAATAGCCTTTGTTGCCGAACCGGAACACCATTTTTAATAAAATCAAATCTGTCCGCGGGGCCCAACTTACGAACCACCTCCCTAATTTCGTCACTATTCGACTGTGCTGGAATTAAGGCAAGTTTCTGTACAGCA
>NW_022699831.1:0-972 GCF_011630105.1 Anneissia japonica | reverse complement strand
TGCTGGCCTTAAAGCAAAAAAATCGGTTATCCTTTCTCGGCGCTTCATCCCAGGTTATTTTTGGCGTGTCGCATGTCCTCGATCCCAGAGAAATGAAAAATGTCGAGCGCCCAAACTTTTTTGATGACGTCAACTCCGGAGCACGTAATTGGTCAAATAGCCTAGGCAACAAACCTCTCATTAATATTCATTTTGAAGTCTTGCTGGTTACGTCATTCAGCTGGCTGCAGCTTTGTTTTGATTTCTACGATCGGACTACGATCGTTAGCGACAAATGAACGGTGTCAAAAATGCTCCCATTTTGTAATAAATTGCACTATTTTGGAAACGGGGGATCGTTTTCTGGCTAATGGGGTTCGCTGGCAAAAGGGGGATTCGCTGAAAAAGGGGGATTCGCTGAAAAAGGGGGGTTCGCCCGAACCCCTAAAAACCCCCCTGGCTACGGGCCTGAGCCAAGCATGACGTGGGCCTGTCCCATTAATGATGGGGGAATCATTTTTCGCTGCAGTTCAATGCCGTGAACAACGCTTCCCAGTGCGTCTGCTAATTTTTAATGGTCAGGATACCGCAATCACGAGCCCTATGCTTGGCATTATAGGTTAGGCTTATGTGGGCTGGGATTTGCAACAAGGTCTTGGACTAGGCCTCTATACTATAGTAGGCGGCCTGGTCCTAGTCTAGGCCTATAATATAGTAAAATTCTGTATAAGTAGTCATATGATTACAGGTTTACATTGTACCAAGATCGATATTAACGATCGCATTTATTTTTCATTCAAAATAAAAAGAAAACTTTAAATCATTTAACTTAGGTATTATTTTCATCATTTTCACGAGAGTACAGAACATACCCTTTTTGCTAACCTACCCCCCTCCCAAATGTGAAAGAGTACATGATAAAACGATGATTTTCTTACAGTGTTTTATTGCGGTACACATATATATATATACATATATATATATATATATATA
>NW_022699830.1:0-631 GCF_011630105.1 Anneissia japonica | reverse complement strand
AACATAATTCATAATTATGTTGTTGTTCTTGTTGTTGTCATTGTTGTTGAATATTATGCTAATGGAGACTGTGCTTTGTTAGTTGCCTCGCACGCGCCACATATTATGTGCCAAATACTGAAAAGCACTGGTATACCAGCTACATCTCGAGAACCGTATAATAAAATAAAGACATTTAAATCTTAAATGCAAATACATTTCTATCTTCTACGCTTCTTAGAGTGGAATTTTCATTAGGCGTATTTATTTTCATTAGGCGTATTTATGAATAGGAATCAAATTAATTGAAATATTGACTATACACTTCAAAAGAAACTATCTTTGAATATAATGTCGCGTTTATGCATGATGTAAGCTAGATTGACATGAATACGGAGTTTTATCGGCGGTTGTCATAAGCCTACAATTAAAAAATATTATCATCATCATGATCATCATTATCAGCAGCAGCATCAGCATCATCATCATCATCATCATCATCATCATCATCATCATCATCATCATCATCATCATCATCATTATCATCATCATCATCATCATTATTATTATTATTATTATTATTATTATTGTTGTTGTTTATATTCCGCAGGTTTTCAAGAACCATCCCAAAAAATTAAATTAATTATTCAAT
>NW_022699829.1:0-507 GCF_011630105.1 Anneissia japonica | reverse complement strand
GCCACTGTGTAGGCTAGTAACAGTATCTAGGCCTAGGCAGGCTTAGGCGCCATAAGCCTGCAGCCACCTCAGTTGCTAATACCAGGACTTAGCTAGCTATCCCAGGCACAGATAAGAAAGAGACAAGTTTACACACACACACAGTACTCACTCATATGATATTCCTTAATTTTGTATGGTATTCAAGCATCCTACAAAATGAACAATGTTTATCAATGTTTTATTAACAAATTATTTTCCTGTAGGCCTAATATTGATTCAAACGCATTGATTGATGATGATTGAACATCGTGGTATGTCATATGGTACGGAAAATTAAGTTTCCCATTTGAACTTCTTAGTATACACTGCACAGTGGTTGCACATGTGCAATCACATGCAGTGATGATCAGAACCACCTTGATTAGTATATTTACTGAGTAGGTTAGAATAGGCCTAGAATTTTACGAATTTTTGAAGCTCAACATCGGAATTTAAGGTCAGAATATTGATTCAATAATTGAAATA
>NW_022699828.1:0-1295 GCF_011630105.1 Anneissia japonica | reverse complement strand
ATAAAATTGTACTCGCCAATCAACCTACACAATGTCGTTTTTAGGACCTTAGCAACAAAATCCAAGGCTTAGAAAAAAATTTCCAATTAGGACAGAAAGCAGAAGTCGCATGCTGTATAAACAAACTTTCAAAAGTTACGGAGGAGACACACATGTTGTCACGGCTATAATTAAGAATGAGATTAAATGATTACGATAGTATATATAAACTACTACAAACTACTAAATACATTTCGAATAAATTTCACTTTCTATCTAACACTTGTTTTATTATCAAAATAAGCATAGCACAATAAAGCATCAATTCCAACTTTCATAAGCATCATATTAAAATATTAGCTAACCGCAATTAAAACAATACGTAATATATTCAACTCACAGTAACTATTTAAAGTTTGTTCACTGACGGCACGATAAAGTTAAGCGGGTCCGAATTCTCAAATATACATTTTTAATCAAGTAAAAACAAACTTTTAATAAATTCTTGTTGAGAACGTCTAACTAGAAACTTTAGGCCTGCCTGTGTTGTACATTTAGGGCCTATACATATTTTTTCTGAGTTTGTAGCTACTATACGTACATCATGCATGTAAGGCCTAATACTACTTAGCTTAACCTTATTAAGTTGCTCAGAACAATGATAGGCACCACGCGTGACAGGCCTATTCCACCCGGGAACCAGCATCGAAACTTGCAACGTCACACATACAGTAGAACCCCTACTTTGGGACACCGCTATTAAATGACAATTTTTTTACGAAACGAGCGAAAATAAATCTTTCAACACTACGCCCAACCCCTACTAAGGGACACTTTTTTTGGTCCCGATGGTGTCCCCTTAGGGGTTCTGCTGTACAAGATTAGTATAAGCGATTTCTATGCAAGAATTGCAGATTTGTATACATAATATATAATTAGTTAGTCCTCAGACTCGCACACACGAAGACGAGGTGAGACTATCTCCAGTGGCGGAAGTAAGGGAGGGCAAGGGGAGAGGGGATTCCCTCCAATTTTCTTACCTTCCCCCAGTTTTTCCGGAAAATGAACATTGTATGTAAGGTTGGCCAATAAAATTAATTGCTCCTATCGGTCTGTCTGTAGTATTAAGGCCACTAGTCACTTAAAAACAATGCATTAACACATTTTTTACATTTGTAATAAATAGTGAACATTTGAATAAAAAACAAACACATGGATAGAAGCGTTACCCGTCAATGTGTGTTATGAAACATTGAAATTGTATCTCCGGTCTGCTATGGGAAAAAATATTGCCCGCCCACCCCCCTCCCCCTAAA
>NW_022699827.1:470-664 GCF_011630105.1 Anneissia japonica | reverse complement strand
TTAAACAAAATAATAATGAATGTACATAATTATAATAGTGTGTATTGAAAATATAATACTAAACTCTTATAATATAATAATAAATGAAAGACATATAATAACAACATACATAATATAATAATAGACGTAAATAACATAATACTGAACATACATCATATAATAACAAACGTAAATAATACACTACTAGACACACA
>NW_022699827.1:0-388 GCF_011630105.1 Anneissia japonica | reverse complement strand
TACTAAACGTACATAATATAATAATAACGTCAATAGTATATTACTATATGCAAATAATAAAATAAACCTATGTAATGTAATAATAAACGTACGTTATAAATATACTAATAAACGCACATAATATATACTGAACTTACATAATATAATAATAAACGTATATAATATAATAATAAACGTACATCATGTTATACAAAACGTCTGTAATTCAATAATAAACATGTATAATATAATATAATAAACGTACATAATATACTAAAAGATGTAAATAATATAATGGTAAACATATATGATATAATAATTACGTACATAATATAATAAAAGATATAATATAATACTAAACGTACATAATAAATATAATAATAAACGTGTATAATATAATGACAAACAT
>NW_022699826.1:0-1989 GCF_011630105.1 Anneissia japonica | reverse complement strand
GTATAGGAAAATATAGAAATTTGTCCTCACATGTATAGGAATGCGCGTACACACATACATACATATATATACATACATATACACACACATATATATATATATACACATACATATACACCCCATACATATACATAGGCCATATATACATACATATACATTCTTTAACACGACGCAATAATTACACTTTTTTGTTTTCTTAATTATTTTATTTTTATATCCTATTTTTTCTTATATATAAAAAAATAGAAAGAGGCGTATTATATTGATAATTATACGGTATTATATTTTACCGTTATATTTTATGCTCTGCACTTACTAACCTAGTTCTAATCATATTACACATATACATATTATATTAATCAACAAATAGGCTTACTTACATACATATATATTCTATGCCGTCAAACATATTTGTTTTTATCTACATCGTAGTAATCAACACAAAATAGCCTACAATAAAAGTTTAAACTTACTGCTGTATTTAAGTTTCTCGTAAAGTTTTTGAATACCTCACTTTTTCTGTCTTTATAGTCCAGTTTGTACGGAATTTGGAATTTAACAAGTACTCTAAATGTAGATACACCTATAAGATAAAATATGAAAATAATTATTGTTGTGTTTACACTTTGGAATTATTTTCCATGAATATAATTTGAAATCAATTGACGGTTTTAATACTTTTGAAAATTTTGGAAACTATTCTTTCAAACACTTGCAGTATTAGGTCAATTTTATAAAACTGTACTAAGTATATTATCAAAATGGTCCGAGCTTTAGGGGCTTTTCCTGTTATAAAAGATCGCCTTCAAAGATCTTGCATTATAGTGATATAGTTAAAAGTAGTCCTACTTTACTTGCCTGTGATTAAGACAGTGGCAATATTCGACGTAGCGTTCTCTGAATCCTGAGATCTGAAACCTCGAAACATACCATTCTTATACCATTTATAAAACTCAACGTTTTTTATATTTCATTCTAAAGTTGAAGTCAGTCCAATATTATTAATTTGTGATTCCGGGTGACGAATTACTTTGGGATCTGTAAAACCAAACAAAAATGTTATCTGAGACAAAGAGAATAGGGTAAGGTAAATATATAAATAAAACATTTTACCGAATATAGTCAGCTTAATTGTGAATTTAAAAGATAACACACACCACCAACAAACTTCCTAAAGCAAAGTTCAGCAGCTCTGTATTGGGCATCAATGTCGTTACATCCAGCATCCGTTTGGTTAGAGATGTGTTCATTTCATTGCCCCATAAATTGTGGTAGTGGCTATCGGCACTGCCGCAGTGCCAAAAAGCTGCTGTTTTCTATCGGCACTGCCGCAGTGCCAAAAAAGCTGCTGTTTTCTATCGGCACTGCCGCAGTGCCAAAAAGCTGCCGTTTTCTATCGGCACTGCCGCAGTGCCAAAAAGTTGCTGTTTTCTATCGGCACTGTCACAGTGCGAAAAGCTGCTGTTAATTAATCGAATCGATGTTTTTATCGATAGATGACATTGGTGTAATCCATAATTCATAATTTTATTTCACTCAAAACGTAATGAGACTGGTTAGGCAAAAACATGTCCCTGTACAAGATGCCTACCAGAGAAACAATGATAATGTTAATGGCAAAGATATAAGATAAGATGTATATATATATATATAATATATAAGATATTATAATAATAATAATAATACAGATAATAATAATAATAATAATAATAATAATAATAATAATAATAATAATAATAAATAAATTATAATAAAAAGTAAATGATAATAATAATAATAATGAATGAAGATCAAAATATATCATTGAAGTGAATTCAGTTATTTATTAAAACAAGATTTGGAGGTGTTGTATTAATGATGTTCTAAATATTTGCCTTTATTATATCAATAATTGATTAGGTCTAGCTTAGCCTGTATTATTGTAAACATTATATTATATTTATTTAACAATTAGTTTAAATAATTATTTATAATTAAATTATTAAATGT
>NW_022699825.1:0-1277 GCF_011630105.1 Anneissia japonica | reverse complement strand
TATGCTGTGGCGCATGCAGGGGGTGTATTTGGTGCAATCGAACCAATTAAATTGTATTAAGAAAAGTAATTGTTGTATTGTATTGCTGTTATATCATTTTTGTCATTGTGAACACAGTACTGATACGATTTCTAAAGTATGAGAGTGCAATTTCCGGGCACCTATGTGTCCATATTCTAAAATTTTCCACGAGGTGATCGTGGACCTTCACCCACCCCCTTCTTCCGCCAATCCATGCGTCTGCTCCAACTATGGTAAATTACACACAGTTATTTAGATCTCTGATTGCCGAAAATCGCTGATAAAAGATCATTAGCAATTTCTTGAATTGGTGCTTGATTTTGACTACAAGTCAATGATGATGACGAAGTTCACTATATAAGAATGTCATTTCCGACCATCTAGAGGTATTATTTCCTCAAATTTTCGGGTGGCGGGTGGGATTACGGCTTTGAAGTAGGTAAAGTAAAGTATTTAGAACAAAGACAATGTTTTAAAATTTATTTCCTATGGTATATCACACATACGAATTTGATCACTATGTTGCCGAAAATCGCTCATAGAAAAAAAAAAAGAGATCAAGACAAGTAATAGTGATGTGATGATGATGAATTAAGAGTGTCATTTCCGTATATCATTTTGGGAAAAAAATATAAGATTACGCCACATTGGGCACTAGAAGAAAAATTACAGCAGCCACCAAGTTTAAAAAGCTGCGTTTTTGGTTGTGAAAAAACGTGGAGCGCCAACGGTGAGGGGGCAGGGGCTGAGACGTGGCACTATCCCACTCGTAGGGGAAGACTCGTCCTCCGCCCCCGTCGGGGAAAAGAGTAGATTTTGTCGTGGAATTAGATAATGTAAACAAAATTATATCACAGGTTTTTATGTTCATTTAAGCAAACCATTCTTCATTGAGCTATTTGTGTTAATTTTCATCACTTATAGTAAAAAATAAATTAAATTGCCTTTTTATTGTAAGTTATGACTATCAGTGAAGCTGTGATTCTGAACCATAGAGCACTGTCGCTATAACTTCAAGTTGCTTGACTCACCTACTAAAGAGATTGTCGTGTTGAAAACACTGACTGATGGATTCGATGTTGTACGGTCCGAAATACCTTTGAGGTCTCAGTAGAATAGATAATAAAACAGAAAGGGATATCATTTTTTATTAAGCTTTGTTATTTCTGTTCAAGTAATTTACTTATGTATTGATTTAGGCGTACCCTAATAATAATAGTAATAATAATAATAATAATAATAATAATAATAATAAT
>NW_022699824.1:0-624 GCF_011630105.1 Anneissia japonica | reverse complement strand
TTAACCTCAATCAGTTTGGTTGCTCAAAAGGGATTTCCACGGTCAATGCTCTGACTGACTTTCTCAATAGATGTTTTGAGGCCACAGACACTCGTCACGAAATAAGGGTATTATTACTAGAGTTAAAAAAGGCATATGATCTTATAGATCATAATATCATCGAAAAATTGCGAAATATTGGTGCAGAGAACACTTTAGTATCATGAATCTCATCTTTTCTCTGAGGTAGAAAACAAAGGATAAAGATTGATAATATTTTTTTCACCATGGGTTTAATTAATGGTAGTATACATCAAGGTTCGTGGCTGGGGCCCATTCTTTTCATCGTCTTCGCAAATGACTTGTTGGAGGGGTGCTGTGCATTAAGTATATGGACGACACCTCCGTGTCTGCCAGCGCGTTGGTGGAGATGGGAGAAGTGGGCTCCAGTCACTCATTGATTCTGCTACTAATTGGGCAAAGGACAACCACTTGGATCTCAATGCTAAAAAGACAGTAGAAATGTTAATAAGCTATAAAATGAGCAAATCCTATTTTGATCCTTAACTGTCCTCGACACCAATATTTAGTCATGTAAGTAGTTACAAATTACTGGGTGTTATAATATCTACCTGTCGACTCAAT
>NW_022699823.1:0-2266 GCF_011630105.1 Anneissia japonica | reverse complement strand
GCAGTACTGTATATCTCATCAGGTTTCACTGGTGATAGCTACTGTTTGCACTGAACCGTGGAAATCATTTGGTCCCCGGTTCAATTCCAATTGTTGCCGGAAATCATTTGGTCCCCGGTTCAATTCCAATTGTTGCCTTCCTCGTATTTCACTTACAATAGTACACTGTCTTTCGTTAAACGGTTGGTCACCTGATTGGTCATGCATGCAATATGGCTCATGTGCACGAAAAAATATAAATTTATGTCTCAAGTGTACTGCTCAATTGATCAATGGAAAAAAAACATGGATTATCCTTGATGTGTTTCACACCAAAGTACTCTCGTCTCAGATTGATGTCTAAAGCTTTGTCCAATCAGACTTTTTGTGACGAATATTCTGATATGCCCATATTTTGGTGTAATATGACATCATGTCCATATATAGGCATCATCATCATATACGTTTTAAGTCCTTGTCCATGTTGATCATGGGTTGAACTTTTCTTCATTTGATGGCAGATATCCAAGCTCCTCTGTCTAGAGCCAGGTGCCGACCTCTTGCCCTAAGGTTGCTTTGACTTCCTCCCATGTTTTCCGGGGTCTGCCTCTACTTCTACTACCATCGACCTCCATACTCCTGCATCTGTTAACCCAATTATCCCCTTCCATCCTTTCAATTCATACCACACAAATTTGTCACATAAAATTTGAGTGTAGGATAGAGCTTTAATTACATCTTGGGTTTTTTTTTTTCTCAACACTATCTTTATTAAGGCCAATGTATTTGAGTAGAGCTTGCATATGGCTAGGCCTTTATTGTTACAGTAACTTGAGTAGGCCATGTCAATTTAAGAAGCCATGAGGAAAAATAAGAATTAATGAAAAACTTTGACCACTCAGTAATATAATTAACACATTGACTTTTGTACTTTTTATTGATTTTATTTAAGAAAACATAATTTTAGAAAATGACAGTGATGATTGATATTCAACAAGTTTGATAATCATGATGATGATAAGGTCAAAGTCTGTATTGCCCAAATCTAGCCGACCCAAAATCTATTGTCTGTATTTTTTTTCTCCCTTTAAATGGTGCTTAAAAAATGCACTTTCCAAGCTTCAGTACCGTAACTGTATATTTTAGCCCAATGGAATACCCTCGAAATACATAGGGTAGGTGATGATTATCCACAAATCCTAGACCTATAGACAAAATATTTCCAAATGTAACTGCTTGGGCAACATTTATTTTGGCTTTATTTTTTTTTTATATTTTGGATTCAATGCCATTGGTTTACTGTTTTAATATAATATAATTGTAAATGCAAATTCCTTAATAAATTAAATTAAAATAAATATAATATACTCATTATAATAGCAACAATTATATAATAGTGTAAAAAATGATAATCCAATTCAGCTTTTATTATGTGTTGTATTTCTCATCAATTTGCGTCCGTTTGGTTCCATCATTAAGGATTTTAGTTCGGAAGACCTGCCAATTTGTTTGCTTAGGAAGTATGAGAAGATATCCCTACGCTTCATAAAAACTGAATTGGATTATCATTTTTTACACAATTGTAAAACGTTCGGCGTTTTCCCAAAATTCAATTATATAATAGCAATGAAAATGCATATAGTACTGTAGCAACAATTATAACATAATAGCAGTGAAAATGCATATTGCCAGTAAACAATGCTTATTTTTAATATTACAATTTAACAATAAAAGAAATATGCACATAATTTTAAAAAAATCAGTAGTCCCATGATCAAGTCTAAAAATTTTCAAATATATTTACATATTACATATTTCATTTAATCTTTCATGCATCCAATCAATTTTTTATATGATATGCAAGAAGATAAACATCATTTATTTTTATGCAGTCCACAGACTCATTACATTTTCTGAGAAGTAATGAGAAGCACCTAGATAATCTGGCATAATGTGCTATGATTGACATTCTATTGCATCATGCATCATTTGTATATACTGTACTGGTAAACAAGTGCAAGAAGACACAATTGAAAAATTGACATTTGCACGAAACCAAGGGTCATATTTGTCATCACTATAACTTAAGTCATCAGGCTTTACGCAATGTTCCAATAAAAGTATGAACAATTAGCCCTCCCCTCCTCAGATAAAAAAAAATCCCATAAAATTACCCATCTTAGACAATAATAAAATATGTTTAGTATTATATCAATGAAGGTATCTAAGTGCTGGAAATGCTGCTGTATCAATGTAGAGATTACATAACCCCCTGGGTAGTATACTT
>NW_022699822.1:0-888 GCF_011630105.1 Anneissia japonica | reverse complement strand
CGATCAGCCATTATGAAGTAAAAAATCGTATCTACTACTCATGTGCTTTCAGATTATGTAACAAATCTTATCATCCTAAGGAGCTATAACTGATTAAAAATATTCATGGTTTTATGCATATATAAATGTTGACGCACGCGTACGTGCACGCTAAAAGGCGCGAACAGAAAATTAAGGTACATAACATTCAACCTTGACCTGAAACTTATGCTCACCTAATAATGATGAATGGTTAAGATTATATGGGGTCATCAACGTTTTAAAGAAAGAGAAATGAGGGGGTCAGAAAAAACAATTTTTTTGACCATGATGACGTCATCAAAATATAAAAGGTGTCAAATATATGAAAAAGAATTGTCTCAGCTATAACATACTCAAAGTTGGAAGACGATTGACCAAGGATAAGCGAGATACGCTCAAATGCGTATTTTCAAAAATGACGTCATAGCTATAATTCACTTCCTTGAATTCAGTTGCCAATATGATGACGTCACAATGTCCGATCAGCCATTATGATCTATAAAATCATATTTACAACTTATGTGCTTTCAGAATATGTAATAAAAATTTTATCATAATTTCACTATATAGCGGCACAAATACGCGCAAAGATACCTATGTTTGATGCGCACGTACGACATTGCTATTGGCCAAAAGATGACTGAAAAGAATGCAAATTTGTGAAAACAATGTCAGGAACCCAAAATATGTAAAATAACGTAATTTCTAGCTTTCGTACGTGCTGCGCACGTAAAAATGCGCGTGCGTGGTGGAAAATTTCAAAAAAATTTGAAATGCTCAAAATGTCCTAATACGTGCTCTGATTTAGTCAAAAAGTGATTTTAAGCATTTTGAAATTTTGACGCACGCGTGCACGCGCGCTATAAT
>NW_022699821.1:0-625 GCF_011630105.1 Anneissia japonica | reverse complement strand
AACGTGCACACAGGCAATAATGCACACGGAACCAACAGGTTAAATGTCTCATCCGAAAGACTGTGCGCTATCGTAACTTGCATTTCAGCCCTCCAACTGAAATACAAGAAAGAGCAATTTCCATCTTAGAAAACCTAAAGAATTTATCCTCCAAAAGGCTGGAAAAGACTCCCTGTACAGGCGAATGCTTTGTTCATTTTTAAGTCAGTAATTAAAACAACTATAATAATCTCACTACAATAATTATAATTACAATAATAGTAATAGTAATAATAATAATAATAATAATTTCAATATTGGTTGCCTTTTTGCTCTTTAAACCTGTTTCCTTTTGCTGTTATTGTGATGTGGGTCTATTTGTTGAAAAATGTTTAAATGTTGATTGTTTAGATTTTTCTGCTTGAACCCTTTACTTTTGTAAAATTTTCAACCCATTTTGAGTGATGAATAAAGAATGATTTTATTTTATTTGAATCGGAGACCTAGAGATCCCCCCGTTTTAGCGCACACAGAGGCTACCACCAGTTTAGGCAACTGAGCTAAGCTGCTCTGCTACCTGGTTATAAATCTTTAAGGTACCATTCCAATATTTAATAATAGGCTCTATTACAGTAACACTATTAAA
>NW_022699820.1:0-694 GCF_011630105.1 Anneissia japonica | reverse complement strand
AAGTCATTTGCTGTTTGTTTATGAAGTAGTAAATTTCTCCATTATCATCTGGCTCTGTTTTTGGTGATTCATTTATTCTGTCCCTGAGTGCTGTAACTACTGTTTCACTTGACTGCATTGCAATGCCTTCATCACTCTTCAATAATTGATTAAGAAAAGACAGTTTTGTTTTTATATCGGATAATATTGCTTTAAATTCATCCATTTGTACATCATTTACCTTCTTTTTCCTTTTGTAGATTGTCTCTACTTCATTTTTCATTTTGTCTCTATTCTCTTTTACTTTTTTGAATATTTCTTCTACATGATTGTCTATATCTATTAAACATGTGTCTTTATTTTGTTGTAATTTTGTAGCATTGTGGATAACAGCTTTAAGACCACCTTCTAATTTGTTTATGAAGTGTTGGGCAGATTTTTCCAAGGTGGCTGAAGTTTTTTTAAATGTTTGGAATGCGTCTGAAATGCTGATTGGTTTGTGTTTTCCTTCCCATTCCTTGTGCTCCATAATTGTACAGTTAACACAGATTGGAGTTTTACAGTCTGTGCAGTAGAACTCCAAAGGTTTACTGTGATGTGAACACAGAGGTGGATGTAACAAAGTCATCTCAGAGGGGCTCATTGATTGAACATCCTCCATTAAATGTAACTTGTGATTCGCCATGGCTCTAAACTTTTTATGTTGATCACTACA
>NW_022699819.1:0-1256 GCF_011630105.1 Anneissia japonica | reverse complement strand
TGTTTTATTTATATTAACTTTAGTACCAGGTATGCTTTCAAACACATTTAACGTTTCAAAAACTTTATACATAGACTGTTTTGAGCCATTGGTAAATATAACAGTGTCATCAGCGTATTGTGAAAGTTTACTCATGATCAAGAAATGTTAATACTTTCAATTAGGACATTGTGACGTATCATCGTACCTAATATTTCCTTGTCTACAACCCCTATTAATATTGAAGGATGCTGATATAAACCCGTGTATTAATATTGTTAAACATTTAACCTATTTAATGAATGACTGACCAAACTTGTATTGTTCTGAAAGTTTGTATATAAATACATGACACGCTGTCAAAGGCCTTTTCGAAATTAATGGATATTAACAAACTGGGGATATTTTGACTTTGTGAAGTGTTCAAAACATAATTTTAAGCATTCAATTAGAGTAACCATTGTACTTAATGTTTTTATTACACACAATACAATACACACACGATACACACTACGAAGCATTATAGTAGAGTAATACAGGAATTACCACAAGTAGGTCTACCATAAATTACCAAACATTAATTTATTTTCATTATTTTTCTGATGATGTTATGTTTACAGAATAGACATAGATGCATGATAAATATTTTTTTGATATACGTTTTTAACACCTGTATTAAGTTTGGTATTGTACCTAAATGCTTTCAGGATTCTTAAAAAAATTACACACACAATGCAATACACACACGATACACACTACGAGGCATTATAGAGTAATACAGGAATTACCACAAGTAGGTCTACCATAAATTACCAAACATTAATTTATTTTCATTATTTTTCTGATGATGTTATGTTTACAGAATAGACTTGGATGCATGTAAATATATTTTTGATATACGTTTTTAACACCTGTATTAAGTTTGGTATTGTACCTAAATGCTTTCAGGATTCTTAAAAAAAAACAACCTAGATCCCACCACTCTAAAAATTATCGTCCTATTATTGTTTCCGATATTTTATCAAAAGTTTTTAAACTTGGAAATTGTAATAATAATTTTCTCTTGACAATCTAGAGTATGGATTCGTTAATGGCAGGAGTACAGCCATGGCCGTTGCCTCAGTTAATGATATTATTAGGTATTGTAATAACAGTGGTTCTCCTGTCTTTGCATATTCCATTGACGCCGAGGGCGCCATTGACGCTATTCCACACGATATTACTTTCTGTAAATTAATAGATAAAATCTAAGATGATTGGTGGCGTTGTATTTATCA
>NW_022699818.1:0-1373 GCF_011630105.1 Anneissia japonica | reverse complement strand
TACATACACAAATATATTGCACAGTGCCTTCAGTAGGCCCTGTATCTGCACATGAAATCCCAATATATATATATAATTTCTTGCGGTTTTCTGTTTGTTTTGTTTCAATAATTATATTGATACAGTGTTCTCACTGTGCATAAAACAGAGGATTCGTCTCCCATATGGGGACAAATATGATTTCAAATGGCATATCTGGAAAGGATGAAAGCAAGTTTGTGTACTTAAACTTTTCATGTGTATGTAAATATATGTTGCCCTGTAGATATCATATTTATTAATGTCATCAGTATGATGTCCATTTGTGTGTATACTCAGCAGAAGAGAAGCTGCTCATAAAATAATAAAAATGTGCTCATCAATGAAGTTTAGTTGCTGTTATTCTTTTTGTGTTTTCTCTTTTAACCTGTATCCACACTATGACTATGTTCTCACAGGGCTGCTAACGGTTAGCAGAATCCGGATCCTGCTAACCGTCAGCTACCACTCGTCCATTCGAGAAAATCCCGATCCGGATACCAAAAATATGATGATCGAATCACTGGCCAATAAGAAACTGGAAATTGTAAATGCGTACATGTGATTGGTTGATGATAAAAACACGCTCAACTTGCTAACTGATAGCGCTTGCTAACCGTTAACGGTATCCGGATACCGCTAACGGTTAGCGCTAACCCATCGGGCGTTCGTACGAAGGTTAGCTCCCGATCGGATACTAGGGCTCTTGTGAGAACCAGGCTTATACACCTTTATGTGATCTGCAATTTGCACATATATTGGTATGATGATCACAACATCATGCCCTATATGGGTGTGATATGATGTCAATCATGCCCATATTGGGGTCGATCGTTAGACAAACACTACCCTAGGGTTTTGTTTTCTATACCCCCGGAAATAGCCTTTAAGGCATTTTGGGAGATCAATAATCTCTTTTTTTTTTCTTTTTTTTTTCACTTTTCAAAAGGGTCCATTCGCCCCTGATAATTTTTTTCTGATCTGTTAATCTTTGAAAGTTTATAACTACTGTTTTTATTTATTTCAACAGGGTAGCCAGAGCTGATATTTAGAGACACTCAATACATAAAAGAAACAAAGGAAAAGAGATTAACTAAATAATTAAAAGAATTAGCAAAATAAAAAACAAACAAATGAAAAGGAATACAAATGTAAAATTAAACAACATGAAATGAATAAATAAAGAAATAAATTTATTATAGGATGTAAATTGAATATATATTTAATTAATAACAAAGGGTACATAAATAATAAAGGGATAATAAATAATTAAAAGAATTAGCAAAAGCAAAAACAAAACAAAAAATTTCAAAGGAATACAAATGTAAAATAATATAATACACAAAGAAACAAGT
>NW_022699817.1:0-1721 GCF_011630105.1 Anneissia japonica | reverse complement strand
ATTTAAAAAACGTTAATTCTTTATCATGCATGCCTTCATTTAATATAATCATGTACATTGTTAATAATTTTTAAATTATTAATGCTCTTTTGTTTATACGATTTAAATTGACATAAATTAAAATCCGGTTCAGTAAGACAATTCCGGAACGCTATATTACACCTAACTGTTCCACTTTTCTCACCTTTTCCGTGAATTTATCGGCGCAGGCCATTCTGATTCGCTCAGCTGTTGCTGGGCTGTCCAATCGGAAGATTCCTCGGATACCAGAATCGCGCCTGGAACAACGGATAGCATCTTTGATGGCGTAAAAAATAGAGGCAGCCAAGAAAAGTGGTGGCTCACCAATTGCCTGTTAAAGAAACATTGGAGATGAAAAAACAAGAATTGACAACCTTGAATGTGTTTTATTAAATATTAAGTTCATGAAGTTGATCAGGTAGAAGATGATGAACTTTATAGCCAAACACATTACTGTATTACGAATAAGCGATGTACAGAAGTTGATAAGAGACATAAATAATTACTTTAAAATTGTGTTATTGGTAAATGAAGTAGATTAGGGAATAACATTTACACTCAATAATTTGAATAACTCCCATAATTTGTTACATATAAAACGGAAGGTATAACAATGATGATGAATTTGGTATATCTTCATCTTAAATAATTGCACCACTGTGTTGCTTAAATGATGATATGTATTATGAAAGGTCCTTGTGTTTCCAATGATCAACAATATGCTTATGAAGATCAGAATTTAAGAAACATTTTTTTTTGTTTTTTTTTAAATATACTGTATATCTTTCTTTTCTTTCTTTTAATTATATTTCAAGAGGAAATGTCCCACTCATTTATCTTTTTTGTTTTTCAGTCAACCAATATTATGAAAATTTGATTTAGCCTTAGTCTCCTTTTAAGCCATATATTTTACCAAAATGTTCAATAACGTTAACAGTCTTCAAAATAGACGGCTTAAAGCCATCCAAATTTAGGGTAGTGTCATCCGTAAATTGGGAAATTTATATTTGGTTATCAGAGACACATTAAATATTTTTATTACAGAGATTAAGATATCCATTATTTCGGCACATACATAAAAATAATATACCTCAGCGGGTTTGACGGATTCCTTGTGTTAATTCAAATAATTAGTTAAAAAGACTTATTGATGACACAGCTGCTAATATCTGTATAAAATAATTTCACCCATTTTTTGAAATCATCAACAAAACCAAATAGATCGAGGCATTTATAAATAAAGGGCCATTCAATCTTATCATAGGCCTTTTCAAAATCGATAAAAAATAAGGTAGCCAGGATGTAATTCGTATCAGTAAATTAAATTATGTCTAAAATCAGTCTTAACGTTTTCCCCAATATATCTATTCGGTAAAAATTCAGTCTGATCATGGGAAACAACTTATCTTAAAACATTTCTCATTCTGTTAGATATACAGTAGCTTTATTTACTATCTTGTAGTCCACATTCAAAAGAGATATGGGTCTTCAGTTCAATTAATAATAATAACAATAATAATAAACGTTTTAAGTGAAGAAAATATTTTGATGGCTTATAAATATAAATTTGATTATATGAAGTTGTAACAATATCGTACCTTAGAAGAGCAGACTGCTTTTTTATTCGGTACCCCGTCCAGAAGAGAGACGTTGAATTCAACAGGAATATCTGTGAAGCCAGGTATCTTATAAAATCCGGG
>NW_022699816.1:0-869 GCF_011630105.1 Anneissia japonica | reverse complement strand
GATATGCAAAGTCAATTCAGTAAGGAACTTGTGTATGCGCGCAATGGTCACGTACTAGAACAAGTAATGCTCAGACTATAAGACGAAATATAGGATATTGACGACGTTTGCTAGCTTTGTACGGTCTTTCAGATCGTAGCCACGCTGGCATATTATATCAAGTTTACTAATTACTAATTACTGTACATTTCTCTTATAAATTATATATTTGTGACATGACTTATATAGGCCGCTAGTCCGAAATGGATGACATTTTCTTTTTTTTTTTTACACCATGTGCACTGATTGGGCGCGAAACGCCCATGCTGCTCCATCGTTGCCCCACACCCACCCAGCGGTGGTTGCTATTTCTTGAGTCCTAACTACATGTTTAACCGTTTTCACTAAACACATAATTTGTTTTCAGCTGAAAATTTCGGAATAATGAACGCTGATTCTATTTTTAGGCCTACTATAGACATATTATTATTATTATTATTATTATTATTATTATTATTATTATTATTATTATTATTATTATTATTATTATTATTATTATTTATTTTCTAACTACTGTAATTTATCATTCTATATTTAATAGATTGGAAGGGAAACATTTCATATGTCTCGCACCACAGACACATTATTAAATCATCATGAACGCAAGGAGCTTATGACAATGTATAGATCGCCTATTTGATATGATACGTCAGACCCAGAGTATAAACACTTTTATTATCAAACTAAAATAGAAACGCCAGTATTATCTACTACTCTACGCTACAAGAATTGTATGTTGTTCAAATTCATTATCTTGCAGAGTCATTTGACTTTGGCCTCGGAGTCAAAAGATGTAAAGTTTTTTTTTTTTGATGTTCAGTATTTGTCTC
>NW_022699815.1:0-682 GCF_011630105.1 Anneissia japonica | reverse complement strand
GGGGAGGGAAGGGTTTTTTTTTTTGTTTTTTTTTTTGTTTTTTTTTATAACGATCCGATGTCCCATGGGTTTTGTCATTTTTTTCATAACAATTTTTTTTCCTCCTCGACAGACTATACCTCCCAACCCCACCTGCACTGGAGCCATTCCTGTATCATACAGTACGAATGTCATAATTCATTTCCTGATCCCCAGACATAATGAGCCTGATAGAAGCGGAAACGGGGGGTGGGGGTGGGTAAGAGTTGGCCCTTTTATTTTTCTACTCTTGGACCAAACCCATCGCCAGTAATAAACATAGTTAACTAACGCTATACAGTGCCATTATTATTCAATGTATTGTAGATTCTTTTTGTCATATTCAAACGTACATAAGAAGTTTTTATTTTCGAGTTTAGCAACGAGTGTGTACACATGTTAATTGGCGTCTGTAAATCAATCAATCAATCGAAGAGATTTGTATAGCACCAATTAGTAATGTTCCTTGGTGTTGAGTGACGATGGTATAATTACACAGTGCACAAAATGTCATTATCAAATAAGTTAAAATGTATTTTCTTCAATAATAATACTAATAATTATACTCTAAATTGTAAAGCGCGCGTCTATGTTTCCTAGAAACGTATTCATCTTTAGCCTAAAGAAAACAATTGATCAAAATCTTCTTTCTTGCGTAAATACT
>NW_022699814.1:0-877 GCF_011630105.1 Anneissia japonica | reverse complement strand
TCAAAGTCTAGACATAACACAGGAGGCATTTGAGGATGCAAACAATCTCATAATATCCGAGCAAAGGATTATTATTAAGAGGAACCCTGAAGACATTTGGGTGAATCAATACAACCCTTCCTTGCTCAGAGCCTGGAATGCCAATATGGACATTCAGTATATAACAAATGTTTATGCATGTATTGCCTACGTTGTGTCATACATGTCAAAATCTGAAAGAGAAATGGGCTTGCTCTTATCTCATGCAGCATCAGAAATTAAAGAAGGAAACGAAGACGCTAGAAAAAGCCTAAAAAAAACTTGGCCATGTATATATGAACAATCGAGAGGTGTCTGCCGAAGAGAGCGTTTATCGTGTTTGTGGTTTACGATTAAAAGAATGTTCAAGGAAAGTTGAATTTATTCCAGTTGGACCTAATCCTGTGAGATTGAGTTTGCCACTAAGTGTAATTAAAAACAAACCAGATGATGATGGAAGTGCTTGGTTGCCAAATAAGCTTGACAAATACAAAGCTCGGCCTGATAGATCTGAATTTCATAAAATGTGCCTTGCAACATTCTGCTCTCACTATAGAATTCAGAGTTCATCAGAAATGAATGGGAATAAACAGAAATCAAATGTATTTCTATTAAAGAAAAAATAAGGATACATTAAAAAAAGAACCAGAAGTAGTAATGCAATAATAAGATATCCTCGATTTCCAAAGAATGAAGCATCTGAAAAATACTTCTTGAGTATTTTGCAGCTATTTCTGCCATTTCGTACAGATGAACAATTAAAACCACCAAATTTTCTAACGTATGAAAAATTCATGAAAAAGGGTCTGTCAAATTATGTGAAAGTGAATTGCAGACAGTAAAGTCTATAGTTCAAGCA
>NW_022699813.1:0-1045 GCF_011630105.1 Anneissia japonica | reverse complement strand
ATGTATTACGTATATATATGTGTATATGTACGTGTATATATATACACGTATATATATATATATATATAGGGCCTATATACTTTTTTAGTCAAGTATCATGCATAGGAACGTTGACGCCTGCAAGGCTCTGGTTATTTATTCAGTCATATTTAATAATTATAAACAATTCTTGGGCATACTGTAATAGTTTTGAAATATCTCTGAACAGGACAAAATGGCCAAAAATTAACTTCAGTATGTGCCAAGGTTTACCACCAGGGCTTTTTGTCTGGACAGTTACTGGCCACCTCTGCCGCAAAGCCCTTTTCAGACAGCTTAGCCCACTCCATATCCCACCACTGATATAATAATATACATGAAACTGGCGTTTTGCTTTAGGTAGCATAGGCGTAGATCCCGGGTGAGATTGGGGGATATATCCCCCCAATATTTGACAAGGGGGATGGTCCATTGTATCATCTCTCCCTCCCCCCCCCCCAATATTTTGACTATGTACAGTATGGGATAAAATGGAGCTTTACACACTTCAAAAGACGGTCACAGAAATAATTTGCAATGTCTTATGCGCTTACAAAGATGAAAATTAGCATAATATATTAATGTTGATAACAAAATTATTTTATCTGGTACCAATCTAAGCTCTTCTTTCCTTAGATGTTAGATGTGCTTGCAAAGCAAGTCACATTTTCACACTGAAGGGTGTGTACGACATCAGTAATTTTATGTCAATTCCAAGAATTTTCAATCATTCCCCCCCCCCCAATAAAAAATATTTTTCTACACCACTATTAGGTAGAATTGTGGACATAAGTTTTTAAGTAAATTTTTTAGTTTTTTCTTTGACAGTATTATGATTGTTTCCCAGTAAGTATTTGAATTGACTTTGGACTTTGGATGATTGTCTCATCTGTCCTGATAAAAATTGTACTACTGTACCTGTGACAACTATAAGTAAAATTAAACTCACTCCATTGATTCTTATTTGGATCTATTTTTTTTTTACTTGGCTGAACTGTAGAAAATACATTACCAGTCATGCATTAAT
>NW_022699812.1:0-564 GCF_011630105.1 Anneissia japonica | reverse complement strand
TAATTGAATATTAAAACACTCTATGGTAATTACAGTAGTAGATCTACGAATAGCATGAATTTGCAAATATAGCATAATCTATTAATATTAAACATTACACTACCTACCATGTGTGTAATAAACCTTTTGTCATGTAGCTACCCGGTTGAATATTAATGACGTTTATTCTTTCAGCCGCTGTAGTCAGATTCCTCACCAATCGATTTATTTGGGAATATGATCCAACTTTAGGTGAGTGACGTTTTAATAGGAAAGATGATAGTTTCTAGCATACCGGTATCTCTGGAAAACTGTTTATCCGAAATTGTTGAGGGATGGATTGTGTAACTGGCATACTGTAGTACAATTAATGATGATAGCGATGATGATAAACTAAATACTATGAACAATAATCATAAAAACCTCTTCAGCTTCAGCATATCCTTCACCATCTTTATCACTACACCATCACTAAATCACCATCACCACCACCATATCATCGTCATCATCATCGTCGTCCTTCATCATGCAAAACATGCTCCTTGCTTGATTCTACACAATCATTCAAGAGCAACCAAACAAACC
>NW_022699811.1:241-1079 GCF_011630105.1 Anneissia japonica | reverse complement strand
TACGTTTTTTATTTGAAATACTGTACCACAAAATCGTAATATTAAAATATTGGATTATTCTCTTTAATCATAATTAGGCTTAATTTTCTTAATCTACTGGTATTCACTATATCACTCCATAATAATATGTTATACGTCTTTTGGTATAATATTTATTTCGTTCGAGGCCTACTAGGCCTATATCCACTCCATTCGCATTTTCTGCCCCGTTTATCGTATTTTGGTTATAGCTAGGATATAAACAGCCTATTCATTATTATTATGCTGGCTTGGTGGTGACAAAGTGAATCGAAATAACAATGCTCCATACAATTAACTGTTTATACACGTTGGCTAGCTTCACCTTTTTCTTAGCGTCACATAGGTGTACGCCCAGGGTGCATGCAGCTTGAAATGCTGCCATATAAATTATAAGATACTGTACTACAAAGTATAAAATAAAATATATCTGTTATATTATGTGTCTGTTAGTGGCGTATAGGGTGAAGGGGGGTGGGGAGGGGTGGAGAATTAAGAGAATATTTACTGACAAAATTAAATGGCCTAACTCCAATCGACAGACAAATCAGTCAACCTCGTCTAAATAGTAGTTCCCACTCTATATATATATATATATTTTTTTTTTACCTGAATGGATATAATACAATAATAATATACAAAGTATAAATGAATTGTTACGCTTTAGTAGAAAAATTCAATCAAAAGTTTTCATATGTCATAGGCCTACATGATGGGTAAATCAGGGAGTTGTTATAAAAATAACAACTCCCTGTGTAAAGTACCCTGTACTAGGCCTACAAAAACGTAAACAAATAAAACGGGACCGAATAAAACCAAC
>NW_022699811.1:0-194 GCF_011630105.1 Anneissia japonica | reverse complement strand
AATGTTTACTGTATTAATTACCAAGCTTTAATCATGATTTGTTTCAACACGCTTTAAACATTTAAAAAAAAATCAAGACCACCGAACCACATTCCTGTCTCATCTAATTGTGGTACAGTACTAATAAAAAGGTTATATTTGCCCCTCAACATTTCGATTCCTGAATAGAAAGGAAAATGTGTTTATAATTTATT
>NW_022699810.1:0-683 GCF_011630105.1 Anneissia japonica | reverse complement strand
TACTTCATGACATAAATAAAGCAGGCCGCTTTCTCATTTTCATATCTTTTATTTGTCTCAAAATTCAGTAAAAACACACAAACAGTAAATTTAAATAAAGTTAAATTACAATATAAAAAATAAATAAAACAAAATATCCTTTGATTGCCTTCAAATACAGTTACAGCAATTTCTGACAAGTGAGTGGGTATAACAGTATGAGGACTTCGTACTATCCAAGCCCTACCAACACAAATGTTAGAAATCTAGGGTGATTTTATTTTGGAAAAAATGTATTTACCAATTTACCAAGGAGGGCCTGAAAGTACTTGTGTGTAGTTTGATAAAGGCCCATTATAGAATATAGTTAATATAATAGACACTTTAACCATGGATTTTTATCCATGTGGTTACTATTTTACCATCCAAAATGTATGGGTTAACACGTCGGCTGCCAGCGACGAGTATACTCGCCCACAGAGTGTTGCTGAGGGCGCCAGGAACGAGTATACTCATCCAAAACGGGGGAACATTCTAGCGTTTATAACTTCTTTATTATACAATGTAGGACCACAGACTCAACAGCTGGTAGTTCCGGGAAGATACACCTAGACGACAACGTACAAATGACATATGTATTGTTTGTTGTGTTATGTTGCCGGTAGTACACTCGAGCGGTACAAGTGGGGGCGCCCTTTGAACAT
>NW_022699809.1:0-1300 GCF_011630105.1 Anneissia japonica | reverse complement strand
CACATAAGTACGCAAAAGAACATGCAAACAACAGCAGGAGGTGACGCTTTTACAAACAGGAGTACGCTCTCTTGTTCTAATTATGCGCTTTGGTAACTATTGAGAACTTACAGTGCGATCAGTGTGAAAGTATAAGAGAAGGTAATGTTACAGTATGTTTCGTAAACAACCGCCCACTATTAACAAAGAAATAACTGGCATGGAAAGGCATTACGATTGTTAAAAATAGAGTTTATTTACTTATCCTAGAATTCTCTGTGCTTTGTATGCTTTGGGATTTTTGTGATCCTTCGTAATGCTTAGCTAGCCTAGAAATCGTAGCCTGTCAAAATAGCTGTTCGTGGATTGAAGACCCTTGTGCATACTTAAACAGGCCGTTAATATGCAAAAGCCTATATGCCTAGCATTTCTCGAAATAATCTCAATGTTTGTTGCCATTATCTTTTGAAGGATTAGCAAACATCAACTGTTTGCTTTACAGCAGAAACACTCCCAAGAAGCCACAAATCTTCCTATTACCGAGCAACATTCGCGCTATGTGTTTAGATTTTTTACCTCCTATATCGTCGCTCACATCACGAACTAACACAATCAAAGTAGATTGTGTTAGTTCGTGAAATCACAGTAGCGAACGAGCGCGTATTGGTTGTCAAGCAATTTCGTATTCTTTACCACACAAAAAGTCCTTAACAACAACAGCGCGTATTAGCGGAATCGGTCTATTGAACACAGGACCCTTGAATTGAAAAGCAAGCATCTTTCCATCAAGCTATTGAACTCCACTCATTTTACATTTACAGTACATTGTTTACCACATCAGAGGACAAACAAACAATTTTTGTTTTAAAGGCCTTTTTTTTCAATAATAACATGAGTTCTAGTACAAGCAAAGGTACTGTAATCTGCTTCTGGCTTGTTATGCCTAACGAATCTTTCGGGAATTTATGCCTACTATGTGTCCAAAGCTTTTTAAAAGGGAAGCAATCGTTTAATATCATTAAATTTAAAATGCAAATGAGTTTTGTATATTCTAGCTTTCAGATTGGTGGCTTAATCATGCGTACCTTAACTACCGCCAGCCTGTGATTGTTCATTCAAGTCCTGCAGTTATTTTTCCACGACAAGCTTATCGTGATTTAGATGGTCAGCTAAAATTTGCTTCATCAGTTGTTGCTGGAATATTGGACTTTAAAGTTATGGTTGATAAGTGAGTATTAAACACAATTCTATTCACTGTTTGGCACAATTCTTGTAGCTTAGGTGGTTAGCATTGCAGGTTGTGAGTGCCTGATCATGTGTA
>NW_022699808.1:0-1505 GCF_011630105.1 Anneissia japonica | reverse complement strand
GAGTCAAATAGTCGATAAACAACAATTGTATCATATCATTTTTTTTTTGTTATAATTGATGATACGACAAACATGAATGCAAGATTAAAAAACGAATACATCTAAAATCCCACAATGGAATTTGTCAACCGGGACGCAAAAAAGGGCCCCAGTCTTAGTCGATATGGAGCTAGAATGAATTCACTCATGCATGACTGTCCTACCGTCCTCTGCACAGCAAAGTTTCAGGCAAAATGCATCCTTTAAAATACACGCAAGAACAAATGGGCAGTCGAAAGCTCCCTTGTGTCTGCTAAAGCACACCTCACATTATGTTTATTTATTATTTTAATTTGTCTGGAAGATAATTTTTATCTTATTTGAATTTTTGATTGAAAGCAATTAACTTTTTAAAAATTAGGAAATGCTGTTTGCCTGTACTTTAAACTTTGTAGTTAAGAATCAAAACTTAAATGTGCATGGAACAATTAAAAATGTTGAACTACCGACTAGATAATTGTTCATAAGGCCCTCGCTGGGTTCTTTTTTCTTACCATAATTCTCCATGAAGAGATGTCACAGATCAATATTACACCCTATAAATAAGTGGAAATAAATGCGCACTCATCTTTTTTTCATCTGGATTATTGATCAAAACTGTGGTCCCTGGAGCCAATTTCTTTGCATAAGAGGTCACAAATCACATTCCAAAAAGGATATTAACTCAGCTTTACATGTTTTATAAAACAGGGCCTAATTCTGGTTCCAATCGATACCCAATACCCACAATCCTCTTCCTTATGGTTGTGTTTTCCAACTGTAGACCTATTAAACTAATATCAAACGGATATAATAAGCACTTTCAATTTTATTTTTCTCTTGAGTACATCAGTTGTGATGTTTTTTTGTAGAGTGTTAATAATAAATGCTATTATGTTGAATGTTGATCTTTAACACAATTTTTAAATTAGATTGTTATGTTTTAATTTAAATTATTTAATTTTCAGGAACAGAAACAAAATATAGTTCTAAAAGTTAATATAGATAGGAATGTTGCAGCAGTACATGCTAAATCAGACCATCAGTTGGGATGTTTTTTTGTAAAGTGTTAATAATGAATGCTATTATGTTGAATGTTGCCCTTTAACACAATTTTTAAATTAGATTGTTATGTTTTAATTTAAATTATTTAATTTTCAGGAACAGGAACAAAATATAGTTCTAAAAGTTAATATAGATAGGAATGTTGCAGCAGTATACGCTAAATCAGACCATCAGTTGGGATGTTTTTTTGTAAAGTATTAATAATGAATGCTATTATGTTGAATGTTGCCCTTGAACACAATTTTTAATTTAGATTGTTATGTTTTAATTTAAATTATTTAATTTTCAGGAACAGGAACAAAATATAATTCTAAAAGTTAATATAGATAGGAATGTTGCAGCAATACACGCTAAGTCAGACCAACTGCACTTACGAAAAGGTAAAATTAAACGCTGCGCACGCACGCGGCCCGAAAGCAATT
>NW_022699807.1:0-679 GCF_011630105.1 Anneissia japonica | reverse complement strand
GAAAAAGAAAACAGTTTTGACGTCTATATAACGTTAATTAGGTAGTTTTCGCCGCACGACGTTAAGCTTAACTTTAACCTTAGTACCCAACATGCAACGCGATAGCTCCGCCCCTTTTGTAAACAAACTGAAATACGCACGCGCAAAAACCCGTAACTAACGTACGCCAAGCACGTAAAATACTGAAATTAACGTACTCCGCAACGCAAGATGAATAAATTATGAAGTCATTCGTTAACGTTAAGGTTAACGTCGTGCGTCGAAAACTATCTATTATCAACAATATATCTCTTTTGCTTGTGGAAATGAAACAAAAATTATAAGGCATTAACATCAAGAATAAACATTTATTAAGATATAATACACCTTTAATTGACCTTTTCGGAATGCCAATCAAACTTAAAAGCTGACCAATCAGACCAGGAATACACGCATGCGTTGGACCGTAGCAACAATATCCGAGGGGTGAGGCTTAGCAGAAAGCCCCATTAATTAATTAACAAATCAATATTATTAATGTTAAAGTATTTTAAAACACAATCTTACTTTGCCAGATGATTTGATGCCATTTTTACAGCAAAAGAAAACGATAACCCAGGCAACAGCCAAGCAGCCTAACAGAAGCCAGACAATCGAACCAGTCTCGTTCATGCTAGAGGCTTCGTGCAAAACAGCATTC
>NW_022699806.1:0-811 GCF_011630105.1 Anneissia japonica | reverse complement strand
ACTGACTGTAAAATCCATACAAATTCTTCTCCATCAACCTACAAAATATATGCAAGGTTGATAGAATGAAAATCTGACCTTCATTGGGTCGGGTCCTATGCTGCAATGATTAGAACTCTCCACTTCACTGTCACAGTACCATTGCAGCTCGAATTAGAGTCTTGATTATCATTAAATTTTTTTTCATGTATTTTTCTTTTTACTTCATAATTTATTTTTACTATATAATTTCAACATCACTTCTCATTATGTCAATGACGAAAAGCCATAATTTTATGTTTCACAAACATATTAAGTCTAGTTATTAATACTGTCATAACCATTTTCATTTATGAATAATAATAATAATAATAATAATAATAATAATCAATCAAATAATGCTATAACAAAATTTCATTACAGTTCCAGTCCACGATATCAGTGTGGTCGTCAGGTTTCATCAATTGTCTGTGCTCACGAGCCAGAATGCAAGCCAACAAATTGCAGTAACCATGGTGATTGTGTGCTTGGATCATGCCGTTGTCATGAGAACTGGAAAGGGGCTGGATGTGATCAGCTTTATTGCGGCAAGAATAACTGCAGCAACCATGGACAATGTACCAGTGGTAAGAGGACTTTTAAAAGAATTTATATTATAGACTGTTAAGCTCCAGCTGTCCACATTATAAAATTTTCTTTGTAGTATGCCCATATATAGTCATGATGTGCCTATATATATGATCATGGTGTACCTATATATGGTCATGATGTGATGTCAAATGTTTTTGTCAATTAAAATTTTGTTAGTCGGTACAGGGCTTAAAAATGCAGT
>NW_022699805.1:0-541 GCF_011630105.1 Anneissia japonica | reverse complement strand
TAAATTCAAGAGGCAAACTAACTCTTGCGACAACCGTAATTTGGGTAGTCATCTTTATGGTTCATTATGCAAAACATGCTCCTTGTTTGATTCTACACAATCATTCAAGAGCAACCAAACAAACCACATATTTCGGATAAGACAATCAATTAATTGCCTCACCAAAAATGTCATTTATCTCATATATTGTAATATTTGTGGAAAACAATATGTCGGAGAAACAAAAAACACTCTCCGTATGAGAATGACACAACATAGATCAGCTATCAGAACATCTAAGCTTGATCAACCAGTAGCCGAACATTTAAATTTAGCTGGTCATTCAATTTCAGATTTCAGAGTGATTGCAATTGACCACAATGCCAGTTGGAGCCAAAATCGCAAAGATAAAGAGAATCACTGGGAACTTTTACTTAAAACAACCACACCATTTGGACTCAATATTAGGAAAGTTCTCCCAGTACACTAAATTAAATCAATGGCATTTCAATTTATTCTGGATAAATCATTTGGCTTATTTATTGAGGCTTGCCTCTAAAGT
>NW_022699804.1:0-1190 GCF_011630105.1 Anneissia japonica | reverse complement strand
ATAACGTAAAGTTAGTGAGCGTATCTCTTAGAATATCTATGTCGGTCAACAACCATTTCAGTATCATTACATAATCAGGAAGGTAATACCATTACTGAATATATTTATGCATTAAACATTCTAGGGCGTATAATCTCTACGTTCATCAAGAAGTTTCCAATTTTTTTGTTTAACATGATCGGTTCCACGAAAATATATAAAATCAAAATTATATTTAACAATTCTAGTAGCACGTTTTTGTAGCCTTAACGATTTTTTTTAATTATTATTTTTGTTAGATGTACTTCCCCAAACTGAGATTGTATAGTCCATGCAGGGTTGGTTTTTAGTAATCTTTCATAAAGAATATTTAAAAGAGATTCATTTTCTTCAAATTAATTTAGGATAATAATTTTGTACCCAATATTTTTATTTAGGCCTAACTGTCGAATATGGTGATTCCAGATAAGATTTTCATCAATTTGAAGTCCTAAATAACGGATGCTTTTTACCACACCAGGAGTTTCACTACCCACATGAAAATTCAAAGAGGAAATGGGCGTAGGAACCGAACCGACGCCTTCGATTCGCACGAATAAATTCGCCTATAGTGAAAAACAGGCTCCATGGAGACTGCTATATTGACAATCAGTAGACAGCGTTGCGTCGTCAAGCGCTCACAGCGAAGATGGATTCGCCGGCCGACTGTCGCATGACTCAGTATGTGCCCGGTTTTACGGTACTGTGTAAGTTTGATGCGTCTTGAACGTATCTTTTAACAATTCGACGGTACAAATATACTTGAGATACTTGCCATCCAATTCGGGGTTCTGGGTTCAAATCCCTTTTTATTACAACTCACATACATCTCCAGTCCCTAACTTAGTAAACTTAGTTTATTATATAGCATCTTTAATTTACTAGGCCACACTGGAAGGGTCATCCTCTTTAAACATGGTATTAACATTTTTTTGTAATTTAAGTCTAAGCTCGCAGATTTGTATATAAATAAACCAAAATTCTAAACTTTCTTAGTACAGGAATTTGGTACTAATCAATATTTCAATTATTGCACATTATCGAAATTTTACTCAACATTATATGTAGGCCCAGTTATTACTAAAAAATTGACTTATGAGAAATTTGTATCGGTAGAGGGCGTCATCATATTAATTTTATAGGGCAAGGTGCCGGTAAACGTGAATTTTCAA
>NW_022699803.1:575-765 GCF_011630105.1 Anneissia japonica | reverse complement strand
CATGAAGTTAGCCAATCATGTGATTTACAAAATCAGTCATGCATACGATATCCCACATCAAATTTATGGGGTGCCATACGCAGCAAAAGTCCATGTTAAAATCAAAATGTAATTGCAAAATTCAATGTCTAATTTATCAAAACGTAGGCGTAAATTTTTCAAAATGTAGATCTAGTTTCCCAAAATGAAG
>NW_022699803.1:0-549 GCF_011630105.1 Anneissia japonica | reverse complement strand
TTTTTCCAAATGTAGTTCTAATTTCTTTAAAATGTAATTCAAATTCAAAACGTATGTCTAACTTGATCAAACGCCCTCTCCAAATTCTATTCCAAAACGTAAATCAAAAACCAGCCTGGTTTGAAATGCATTTTACAACAACACTAGAAATAGACTTTTGCTGCTTATGGCACAGACACACAAAATGAAAATCAAAACTAGTCAGCCAAGCGTGACATGGGCCTGTTCTATTAATGATGGGGGAATCATTTTTCGCTGCAGTCCAATGCCGTGAACAACGCTTCCAGTGCGTCTTCTAATTTTTAATGGTCAGGGTACCGCGATCACGAGCCCTATGCTAGGCATTATAGGCAAGGAGATGTGGCTGGGATTTGCAACAAGGTCTTGGACTAGGCCTCTATACTATAGTAGGAGGTCTAGGCCTATAATATACGGTAGTAAAATTCTGTATAAGTAGTCATATGATTACAGGTTTACATTGTACCGCATTATTTTTCATTGAAAGAAAACTTTAAATAATTTAACTTAAGGATTTTAAAATATTCCAAA
>NW_022699802.1:0-630 GCF_011630105.1 Anneissia japonica | reverse complement strand
CGTAGTGAGACTCTCAGAGTCAGCTAAATTATAAACATATAAATTAGAATACAAAAGAGGCCTATTGAAAATAACATTTAATAATGGTGGTCCTAAATATCAAGATTAAAACATTTCATCTTCTTACAAAAAGGCTGATTTTAGAAAGCTTTCGAACTTTGTTTTCTCGTTTTTTTTTACGTGAAACGCGATGTGTTGGTTGTTTGGTTCAGAGCTACCTAATTAGCATATTCATGCTCTATTTTGATTGCTAGAAACATCAGGGAAATGGATTTATGTTTTGTGATAAAGTGCAGGCAGATGATTTTGATAAAATCCAGATAATTTTAATATTAAAGAGTTGTTTATAATATTTTCATAAATTTATAAAATAACATTCAATACAATACGGCATTTACATAGGCCTATTATTTCCTATGAAATCTGTCAACACGTTCTGTAAAACTTATATAGAGTATGTATAGAATTTTGATAGAAATCCCCAATTACGATGTAGAAAAATTAATTCTATAAAAATCCATTTATAATTTTATAGAAATTGTATTATACATTCTATACATTTATCTGTTTAATTTCTGAACAATTTATCAAAAATCTTTCAAAATTAAATAGAAAATATAACGAGAATTC
>NW_022699801.1:0-1656 GCF_011630105.1 Anneissia japonica | reverse complement strand
ACTGAATACGAATTTTGAAAGCAAACATATATATTTTATGGAATATATTATAATTATTAATTTGATTTACATATTGCTAAAGTTCTTTGATAGTATAAAGCTTAAATGTTTTTCTCAAAATTAATCACCAAAACTTTCATTCAAAAATGTATCATATCATAAGCATGCCCAATTTGAATACAGGTTCATCTTCTCATCTATAATAGGATTACGATTAACAGGAAACTATTAATTCTATACCCCAAGTATCTAATTAAGCACTAATACACTAAACCTACTATCTACAAACTCTACACAGACAATTTGTGACAAACAGGAAAATCTATTAAATTTATTCGCAATTTAACGTTTTTCCTAGGTCGTCATAAACCGGCAGTGCACCGGTATAACAAGTGCATCACACCTTCTGATTTGTTATTGTGCATGTTCTTTTTAAAGTTTACAGACATATGCTGTCTGTGGTACAAATTAAATGGAAGCATTGCATTCCTCACTTAAGCAGATCAATAAGTTATTAAATTCAAGTCTAGCCGGACAAGCACTGGGGCATACGGCCATCAGCCAACAAATCAATCTCCGCTCCAAGTGAGCGCTTACCGATGTGACCTCGTCTGCTGGTTGTCGATGGCCCACAGAGCAAATTGTCACGATACAGTATGTTGCGCATGCTTTGTTGGGCTCTCCATGGAGTCACGTCGACTCTTGGTACAGTGTGTGTTTAACTTAAGACACAGATCAAAACTAGGCAGTTTTTGCTATTTTACTGACTTTTACATTAAAATTACAAAGTATAAGAGCAAGAGTATTTATGCATATTATAAAAATAGATTAAAACATTCCTGTCAGTGCAATTTGCAATGTTATTGTTGTTGTTAATTTGCATATGTTAGTATGCAAATACAACATGGACAGAGGTCAAGCAGTGAATTGTACTTCCCAAGGTGTTGGATGATTGGACTAACTCCCGACGTGAATATTTATGAGATATAGCAACTTTTTCTTTATTTTTTAAAATTCTTATTTTTATCATTATTTTTTTTAAAATTCAAGATCTATAAATATGCATTAGGTTTCTACCTATTACCTATTCAATGGTCTTTCTCACTTTCCAAAATACCATTTTCAAGAATGCCCATGAAAGAATTTCCAGCAACAAAAAAACCAAAATTATTGTATTAAATCAAATGAGGGACAAAAAAAATCCTCAAAGCCTAGTAATTATCCTACAGTTAATCAATCAATCAATCATTTAGCTCACATGTCCTCCTCTTGTTCCTTTCTTAAATAGTAGCAACAAAGAATCTATGTCTGTGTTTACAAGATGAGAAGCCCTTGGTAATCAGACAGGGACCATTCACAATTATATAATTTCAATTTCTGCGTAAGATAATTCTTTTCTCTGTTCTATCCATCAATCATGACAATTAAATTATGTAAAGAAGCATCATCATTCTGACAAATGTAGAAATGTAAATTAACGGAGGAAATCCAGCGACTATTTTCGTGATAAAATAACACCTTTGGCTAAGTGCCTTTACCAACAACAAAAGTGAAACAGCCATCAGCATTAGGGTAATAGGTGCAGTAGTAATTGATATATCAAGTCTTTGTAACGTCTGTCAGTCCAACAAACTTCCTTATCCCTTCTCCCCCCCC
>NW_022699800.1:0-665 GCF_011630105.1 Anneissia japonica | reverse complement strand
AAGTTGTATTTCCTGACATTTGGCAATTCGCACAGTGGGTCGGTTGGTTTTTGCTATAGGCATAACCTAGTGTTCATGGTCACTCACCCCAAACAGGGGTACAGTACCTCCAAGTTGGAAGAAACCCTTCCGGGAGATCTGGTTAACATATTTAATTTTATTTTGAAGCACATGGTGATAGCCATCGGCACTGATTTTCGTGAGGCAATTGATAATAAAATAGTAACAACATGCAAATATTATGAATTTGCGGGAGGTTGGTTATTTTCCAGGAGATTCTAGCTTGCTTGTGGGGCCCATCCCTGCTTTACATGCTGCTTAATAAAAATGTGGCAAAATTCATTATTTTTATTAATTAAAGCTTGAAAATAGCCTTCTGAAACATCACACTTTGTACTATGGGCTCTAAATTAAAATTTGATTGTATTGCACAAAAAATAGATGATACAAAAATGAAATTTTAACTGATTGATTACTTTGGGCTCAACATAATAGTAAACAAAAATTGGAAAACTTAAATTTAGTCAGTCTTATAAAATTGCACAAAAAAATAGGTGATACCGAAATGAAATTTTAACTGATTCATTATTTACCTCTGTTTAGTCTTACCTCTTTTTGGATTTGGAAACCTTTTTCTCAGCCTGCTTTTCAGTGGCATTAGGATT
>NW_022699799.1:0-771 GCF_011630105.1 Anneissia japonica | reverse complement strand
ACTGTCTACTTATTAGGCTTTTTTTTTTTGTATCTTTGTTTCCCTTGGGGTTTCTTGTAAGTATGCTTGTGTTGTGCACTAGTACCCCTAGGTTTCCTACACTGTTTCAAAATGTCCTAAAATTCCACATCTGCTACACTCTTTGTTATATGCAGGACAATTATATCGTGGATGAGATCTCCCACACCTTCCACAAACTTTACTGTGCTGCGATTTGGTATTTTCAAAGTTTAGTACGTCGATTGTCTGTGACAATTGTTTGTTTGCATTTTCTGTAGTTTCATGAACCAGGCATATCTGAATGGCTTTATCTAAAGTTAATTCACTCTGAGATAATAACGCTTTTCTCACTACTTCTTTATCAACACCTCATACGATCCTATCTCTTATTAGCTCGTCAGTTATCGGACCAAATTCACAACTTTTAGATAGGGTTTGCAGGAACAGGTTCATCTGGTAATTTAGAAAGAGTGTTGAATTTATGCCTTTCTGGTATAATATTCTTTCGTGGTAAGCATAAGTCACAACATTTTTTCTTTAGGTATGCCAGTTTTTCAGGGGACTCAGCTGGAGTAACGTTGCCGTCAGCATCAGTAATTGCAGGTTTGTAGGTAAAACTCCTACATTTTTCAATGGTATCTTGGCCTGCAACATTTAATAATATGTATGCTTTCTCTCTGTCTGATTTATTTCCATGGGCGGCTTCTATATATATATATATATATATATATATCGAAATCTAGTTCGAAACGTCTCCAGTTTTCAGCTACG
>NW_022699798.1:0-1262 GCF_011630105.1 Anneissia japonica | reverse complement strand
AAGAGTTTGACAGTGTCGGGGGTGGATCCAATGAGCCTTCCTCCCACACATTTAACCACTACTTTGCAATTGGGGTTTCCTGCTTTTTGTTACGCCACTACTAGTAGCCCTATCCCCTTATCTGATAATTCGATTCCCCTTATTCATTTGAGATCCACCACTGGGTGTCTTTCCCTGACAAACTTGCCAGAGCTTAAAAAAAAATCTTTGGTAAATCCATCACCTAAATGGGACTGAATAGATTTGAAAACTTCTTTCCTTGGGCCCCGGTTTTTTTCAAACTCTTGGATTCACCATTGCCTAAGTGCATACTGTCCTTCGATAAAAATTAGCATTTCTTGCCTCAGTCAATCAATAATTATAATTATAGTACCACACGGCATCCGTGCAAACAAGTGGAAAAACTATAATAATAATTATATAATTATATTATATAAAATTATTTGGAAATGAGGCAAAAGAAATACGGTAATCGACAATTGTATCTTTTCAATTTTTGGAATAAAGTAATATTTACAATACACAAAGAGAACGTCAATAGACCTACAAATATAACTCTCTTTCTCAGTATGATTTTATAAGTCTTCATGACAAATAATAGACTCATTCCTATCCATTATATTAGATTCAGGAAGAAGTGAGTTCAGTGCTTGGAGACAGGGTCCCGACGATGCAGGACGCTACTAACCTACCGTATACCAACGCCACCATTTACGAAACACTGCGCATGGCGTGCCCAGCGGGGCAGCTCGTTCCGCACGCAACGCAGAAGGATGTCAATTTTGAAGGTTATGATATCAGAAAGAGTACGGTCGTTTTTGGCAATATTTGGGGGCTGCATCATGATGAGCGCTACTGGGAGCATCCTGATAGGTTTAACCCAGACCGATTCTTAGACAGTGATGGGCAGCTGGACATCAACAAAGACTCGTACTTTCCGTTTGGTCTTGGTATGTTATATTGGCAATGATGAATATTCAAGTGTGGATGGAAACGGTGAAATATCACAATATTAGAATACGGGCCTAATAATTATAAACATCATCAATACCATCATCGTTCTCATCTTTTTCAACATCATCGTCTCCATCATCACCAGACTAATGACCACAATCGCATGCAGTGTGAATGTGTCCCTATTACGCAAAGTGTTGTGTCTAAATAAATTCTAATATTTTATATTTTAGCTGGCTTTATCTGGTTTTGTTTTATTTCAGGAAAAAGGCGATGTCCAGGTGAAGGATTTGCTAAGAAGGTGATGT
>NW_022699797.1:0-986 GCF_011630105.1 Anneissia japonica | reverse complement strand
AGAGAAGAAAAAAGATGTTTCCTCATTGTAAATTAAAACCTAAACACCACTTCCTTGCACACTATGCTGGTTTGATTTTAAAGTTTGGCCCTCTTATAAGAACTTGGACTATGCGTTATGAAAGTAAGCATTCATATTTCAAGAAATGCTTGCAGCACTGCCAGAATTTCAAAAATGTAACAAAAACTTTGAGTGAGAGACACCAACTCTTTCAAGCATATCTTAGCAGTGGTACTCTATTACCTAATTCTATTGATATTTCTATTGAAAGGCTTCAACTTTGTATCCATACCTATATTCCAAAGATATTGCTTCTTCCATGCAGAAACGTGGATTAGATTCTGGTAATTCAGTAGTAAGTGACAATGTAACACTAAATGGAATACAGTATAAAAAAGACTTATTTGTTGTTGTTGATGTTTTACATGATACTGACCTCACACTTGGTTGTATATTAATGATTGTGGTTAGAGCAGGTAAAATAGTTTATTTAGTGGTGAAAAATCACAAAGCAGTATTCGATACAAACCTTGGTGTTTATAGAGTTCAAGAAGAGACTTCCCGACAAGTATTATGTATACTGACAACAGAATTGCTTGATACTTTTTCACTTCCAGCCTACCGTTCGCCCAGTTTTATTTGTCAGGCATGAGCGATTCCACGCCCGGGACAACCATTTTTAAAAATTCTGCCAATCCACAAATGGCTATGTTGATTGCCCATGGACAACCACTGTTTTTCATGAATCATAGGCACAATAATATTGGGAAAATAAAATTGTCTTCAGGACAAGTGCATTTTTCAAAGGTGATGGTTCCTGGACAAGTGAAAAAATATAAAATTTCATCATGCCTGTTTTTTGATAGTAGTATATCAGCAGCCCTTTCAAAACAAGTGATTCTATATAATTATTATAGCACCTTTTTTTTTTTTTATAAGAACCAGTAAAATTTCTCCCAGCCTCAGTGTTCTTATTTTTTGGCCGA
>NW_022699796.1:846637-850985 GCF_011630105.1 Anneissia japonica | reverse complement strand
CATTTCTATTTGTAAAAGTTCACACAGCTTATTACGGTATATAAATGATTTAGAATCCACCACATGTGCAGTCACCACCATGTA
Organism: Anneissia japonica; assembly: GCF_011630105.1. Lineage (NCBI taxonomy): Eukaryota > Metazoa > Echinodermata > Crinoidea > Comatulida > Comatulidae > Anneissia > Anneissia japonica. Next base: position 850,901 of record NW_022699796.1, on the reverse strand, counting down.
GTGGTTTACCGTGGATTGTTTAACGTTTCAAGCGAATGTATTCGGTAATATACTTACAGCATTGTTGAATTGCACAGTCTATAACATCGTAAAAGTCACTTGAATAACACCATGGCCGGGACTCCCCATCTGGATTTCGACAATAATTATGGTCTCCGATGCCTTTCGCTATAAAATTTGCTGGATATATACTATCGATGCCTTTATATGGGCTTGTCCATGGCAGACAATGTGTTCCATCTTCAGCAGTATCTTGTGTTCCTCGATAATCTGAACCATCTTTCATTTTGAAACACTCTGATTTTAAAACAAAGTTTTTGAAAGATTTAAATAGCATACATCTTACACCAATCTGGATGGTTTATTTATTTTTCCGAATTTGAATTAAAAATATATAATATACCTTGGATACACTGTTCTTCTTCATCGCTTTTGTCGGGGCAATCATAGTTACCATCGCAGAGTAAGGATTTCAGTATACAAGTTCCAGATAAACATTTAAACTGGTTAATTGAGCAAGAATGAGATTGCTCTGAAATGAAGATATTGTAAGCTCTTTCGTTTTGAAAATTATGATTTTTTTAATATAAAATTGGCAAGGAATTACATGCTGATCACGTTAAACACTAATGACGAAACTTTAATAGAGCGCTAAAACATACATTTGATCATGATTTACTCGCATGATAAATGTTTATCTGCTAAGCATTCTTCAGTTGATCGTTCAAGAACTAATCAGAATTATCATAATTAAGCTGCTGATCATTCATCTTTAAACATTATTGTGCTAAACGTTCACTCCTAATTACTGATCTGCTAAACATTCTCCTTTTTCTGCTATAATATTTACTACCATAAATCCACGTCTAGAGTATTCAGGGAATACTCAGTGGGTGTCAGTCATGTTGCCTGTGCATGTACTTGTTTATGTTGTTTCATATTTTATGGATTAACACTCTAACTGATACTTTATACATGTTCTTCTACTTACCTTGAATATCCATTCTGCAAACATATGCACTGACATTTAAATTAATACATGATGCCTTCGTTAATCTCCAAATAAATGTGTCATTATTGCGACTTAAGAACGTACACTCAGATTCGCTTTCCCACAGAAAAACATTGGGGGCGTTTATTTCATAATAATAAAGTATCCTTAAATATTCCAAAATCATTTCCAAGGAAGTTTCCATTCTGAGAAATGTTGATTTATGAGGACATGGGCTGATATCAGTCAAGTTATTATTGCTTTCAGGTAACCGTATGACAGCTAGACAGAATTGACTGTCTCGGTACCAGTTGTCATAGCAACCTAGAATACAAAATGTTAAACAATGTTACTAGTGTATAGCTTATACTATTTATAACGATCAATGCAAATTACGTAATAGTTTTAATGATAATTATATGAGTCTGCTCAATTCAATTAAAAATTTAATTTCATCAAAATATACATTTCAAACAGGGTAGGCCTACACAGTGTCATGAAGTAAATAAAAAAAAACCATGGAGAAAACATTAAAAATATTAAAGTTTACTTGGAATACAATCAACTTGAACGGAGTGAAGCCTGATGACAAGAGAGAAAATGTGATGTTGACCTTTGTCAGTCAAAACAAGATTGAGCCCTCAATCTTTTCATTTTTCTTATTAAAACTTCTTCACATCGTGTCCACACACTTTTTAGATACTTTGTTTCAGACAGAGCTGGAGACAGTTTCTAGTAAAAATTGTACTCTACCAAATCCATCAGATGGCATGATGAAATTAATGATACAAGTGAACTTGATAATGTGTGTGGTGGTGGTGGTAGAATTAGCGTTATCCAGGCCGCGGTGAGGACTCTTCTATCATGGCACCATGATTAAACTAATCAATCTAAATAAATAGATTGAATTAAGTAATCCATTCTATAAAGTACGGTATAAGACGAGTCTTTCCCCTCATTTCGTTTTAGTGAAAATAGTAGAGATTTAAGGTATTATTCCATCACGACAATAACAATTACAATCAACACTGCAGTACCCGCTGCTTACTTGGACTCGAATTCAACCCTGGCCATCAGGGCGCAAGTTCGGTGGTCTAGAGGTATGATGCCAGGCTAGTGATCTGGAGATCGTGGGTTCGAGTCCCACCCGAGAACAACTTCCGATTTTTTTCGCAGTTGTTTTCAAATGTACTGAGTATTCGATATATTTCCACGTCAGGTAGGGCAAAATTACACCTATACATGTTTCTCCTGACGCAAATCCAGTTATTGTCTATTATTCCATCACGACAATAACAATTACAATCAACACTGCAGTACCCGCTGCTTACTTGGACTCGAATTCAACCCTGGCCATCAGGCGCAAGCTCGGTGGTCTAGAGGTATGATGCCAGGCTAGTGATCTGGGGATCGTGCGTTGAGTCCCACCCGAGAACAACTTGCGATTTTTTTCGCAGTTGTTTTCAAATGTACTGAGTATTCGGTACATTTCCACGTCAGGTAGGGCAAAATTACACCTACACGTGTTTCTCCTGACGCAAATCCAGTTATTGTCTATTATTCCATCACGACAATAACAATTACAATCAATATAAATAATGTATACAAATAGTATTTCTTCGACTACATACCTTCCGTTTGGACAGTGTTAAATGATTCAAGCCATCCGGGTGTAACAAGTAAATCTACAAAAATATTTATAAAAGAAAATACTAGTTAATTCAAAGATAACGAATATCGATTTTTGTAAGTGATCTTTTGTGAACGGCTAATATTTAAAACTCTTTAGTTGAAAAATAAGTCGTGAGTTTCGAATAATTACAAGATATGCTGCTAATCGCACATTGTATCATATTATATATCTGTAAGTACCAGAAAAGCAAGATACTCCTGCATCTTCAGAATGTTGGCAGTCGTGAGTCCGTATACTAGGACATTGTAAAAGTTCAGTTTCTTCACCAGTACACTGAACCTCATCCAGATGTATCGGTAGTCCCTCACCAGCACCGAATCTGCCATTGTCGTAGACAGCACTCGCACCATCAAAGCCAAGTTGACGACAGGCAACTGAGGCATCTTCTAAGTCCCAGTTGTCATCACAAACTGTTCCCCATTGTCCGTTTATGAACACTTCCACACGACCTGCCGATTCACTACCATCGGAAAGTCGAATGATATCTGAAAATTTATTTACATGTGTAATTAGTTCTCCTATTAGTGTTACAATGCTAATACCAATACAACTAGTATTAGTTTACATCTAATGCTTTTATTACGAATTCGCTAAGATCTTGTGGGGTATGAAGAATAAAACACTTTTCAGACTCACCTGAAGAGCAAACAACGCCGGCATCCTCCTGATGGGAACAGAAGCCGTTATTGGGCACATTATAGGGACAGTCAAATAAACTATTTTCTTCTCCCTTGCAATAAAATTCATTGGCTATAATTGAACCAACACCTTCACCAAAAGCAGCTTCTCGATAGGATGCGACAGCCCCAGTGTAGCCTGCCATATGACAAGCAACATTGGCATCAGCAGTGTCCCAAGCGTCATCGCAAACTGTCCCCCATTCATTTCTTTTGTAAATTTCTACACGGCCGGCGTAGTCCACTATTGATCCCTCAAAACGTATTCCAACTGTAACAAGTTATTTGAAAGACATTAGAGACAGTAGTCATTAAGATACACTTTCTATTTACGGTGGATGCGTATTTGAGTTTAATTAAAGTATTACTCATTATAATCATTTTCACTGACTATACTTTCCGTATAATTACTCTCTTAATATAAATTTATTATAATTATATTAATCATTATCATCATCACCACCAGTATTACTGTACCTTTTAATAAGAATAAAGTAAATTTTTCCCAGGCTCAACGTTCTTACTTTTTGGCCGATTTCAGGCTCAAAGTGTCCTCGTTTTGTTCTTATTTGTACACATTTTTTCAAACATACAAAATGTTATTGTACAGCACTATATTACCATGATATTACTTACTATAGAGAGCATTACATAGTCACACCTACTGCACATAATGTACAGATAAGATTTGTGGGGGTTTTTTTATTGAAAAAAAACAGAAACAAAAACCTCACATAAATTTTTACCTCAACCTCTATTTGTTCTTAATTTTCAAGCAATTTCAGCCTCATTATTCTTATGTGTTCTTATAAAAAAAAAAATGTGTATCATGTTTACCATCAACATTTCATAATAATCATCATCCCAGACTCGTAGGCAGGATTTTCAGAGGGTCGGGGGGGG
>NW_022699796.1:837249-846622 GCF_011630105.1 Anneissia japonica | reverse complement strand
GGTGCGCGTTTTCAGCATACCGACGTGCTTCAGTGGTACTTTTAGATATTGTTATTTAGGCCTACTTATATGCAGTTTTTATGGTTAGAATGATGTTTACACGGGGAACTTACTTGATTAGGTAAGCTGATGCCGAGTATGTTTAGTCATTTAAGTAATAAATGACAATTACACACATTTTGGTGTTGTGTCTCTATGTTCATGTGCCCATTTGGGTGCAAGAACTGATGTTTCGCGGTTCACATACTCATAGTTCTTGGAGAAGACTTTCATAATGTTGCCATTAGTAATCGGTGCATTAATTGTGTTCGAACCTACAAGAAACTCGCTTTTGAGTGGAAAAAGCAGCCGTAGGTAGGCATAATGTGACTGTAAACAGAATTGACAGTAGGCCTACTATACGACTCTTACCATCTAAAGGTGAACAGCATGGGTGCCACACTGTATCTTATGATTAAATTTGCAGTGCCTACTATACGACTCTTACCATCTAAACATGTAAGTTGAACAGCACGGGTGCTACACTGCACATTGTGCTCAAATTTGCAGTGTAGCAGACTGGATTCACTTCCATCACATCGAACCACGGCGGAACCAGGAGTCCTGATATCATTAGGATCAGGCTGTGTCAGACTTTCACTGACGCCAAGAAAATGTAGTTCTCTGCAAGCAATCTCAGCGGCTTGCAAATTCCAATGATCCTGACAAACAGAAATCCAGCTATTGTTTTTGAAGATTTCAACCAATCCCTGGTGACCTCCTTCTTGAATTCTTATAGTATCTACAAATTAACAGTATGGAAAATTTAATTGACCAATACACTGGCAGATGATCATTTCAACGAAATTGAGGATAACATAATAACAGTACAACAAATTAATATTTGATAATTTAAAAAGACCTTTTTATTTATTGCCACATAATACAGATTGCAAAAACACTTTGGAATAAAATACGACTACTTTTAACAATTTAGATTATGGCATAAAAATCCTAATAATAAATTGAATGATGTAACATAATAACCTGAGGAAGACAAACAGTTTCTTTCAACGAAATTGAGGATAACATAATAACAGTACAACAAATTAATATTTTTGATAATTTAAAAAGACCTTTTTATTTATTGCCACATAATACAGATTGCAAACACACTTTGGAATAAAATACGACTACTTTTAACAATTTAGATTATGGCATAAAAATCCTAATAATAAATTGAATGATGTAACATAATAACCTGAGGAAGACAAACAGTAATTTCTTGTTCAACTTAAATATATCTCCTCACCTGTTGAACATTCAATAAAGTAATATAGGCCTATCGAATAAAATCCTCGTTCACTGAAATTACATTGAAGTGAGCCGTGTTGTATACTACAATCAATGCATGGATAAATATCATTTCGACTGTCTTGTCGAATTAAATGTATTCCAGATGATTGCTGTTGCAAGCAGACAAATTGAAGTACATCTTCTGTAGTGTCGCACATGTACGTCCATTTGTTGTTAAAATATGTTTGGGCAAAACCTGAATTTTTGGAATTTCCATCAATAAATCTCGATCCACCTGTCACCAAGAGAAAATATTGGCATAACACACACAAATAAATACACAAAAAACGTCACTGTTACACATCCATAATGGTAAAAAGATGGAAAAAATGTTTAAATATTTATATAAAAATTACAGGACCTACAATAAAATTTAAGACACAAAATTATCACAGAAAATGTACAAAATAGAAATGGATTACTTTCACGAAAATTATACTTGATATCAAAATGTCAAATAATGATCAAAACTAAATTACATAAAAAAGTACAAATCACATCAAAAAGTTACAAATTATGCAAAACAAACAAGGAACCAAAGAAACGAGACGATTAGAACTTCAGGGCAAATGAAAGGCAGATGCAATATAATATATGATAAGCCTATGATAATATATGTTGATGCTAATATCCACAACATTACTTAAATGAAATAGTCTGTTTATCTTTCCACTGTGTGCAATTTTGGTATATGAACAATTTTTAAATTCACATTTTTTTGGGTGCTGTTTTTTAATTGTTTTCATTTTAAATTGTATATGATTTAACTTTTTAGAATTTTACTTATTTGCAAATCAGTATCTGTATTTTAGATGTAGGATATATTTATTTTATATAATCGTATTTTAATGTCAATTTTTAATTTTTAATGTGTTTACTGTAATTATTTAATGTGTAATTTTGGACCCCATTGGAATTGTTCCTGATGCTCATTAATTTTTACTTTTGTATTCACAAATTATTTTTTCATCTTGTATGTGAGTGTCGAGCATCGAATAATTTCAATCATTAATCAATCAATCAACCATAATGTTACCATGATAGCATAAAATCAAACATAAATAATCGTACTTGTTTCACATAATAGATAAACATCCCTTTCGCACATATTATTTGGTATGATTTTAAACATGCACTCTTCAAATCTGCTCTCCAACCCAGAGCAAACAATATTGTTGATAGTTGACGATGTGCTGTTGCTGCTAGAGACGTCACTAATATTGAAAACGTCATCAAAATTGAGTTGCTTGCAAATAACCCTGGCGGCCTCCATGTCAATATCTGATGTGCACACTTTGTGCCATCTTGAGTCGGTATATATTTCAAGAAGTCCGTCTGATTGGGATTCCCCTTCACTTAGCCTTACTCCGTCTGAAACAAACATGTCCATCATTCAATCGTAATAATCTATAAAATATTGATTGTGTTTAAATACTCAAGCTATGATGAACACATACTTAGCAAGTAAAATTTGCATATCTCCTACATACAAGCAGTTTGTTCAAGATTCAAGAAATCGTATTGGACCATAGAAAAATATAGAAAATTTAATTGCTTGGCAGATGAATATAGAAAAAATATAATAAATGATAAATGCATTACAATGTCACAAAAGGAAGACAAGATTGGTACATAATAAAAACATACAAATAACAGAATGAAAACAAATATAAAGGAACACTGTAATAATAACGTTTAAAGGTCTATAAAAGTCAATGAAAAAAAATAGTTTTAAATTAATTAAAAAGTTAAAATCATAATAAAAGTGAATTTAAAATTATTTTAAAACATTAAAAATCATGTAAAACATTAAAAAGTTAAAGCTGTTAAAAACACTTACGGTACCGTATTACAGCAGACCATCGTTTAACATTAGAAGTAAAATTGTTAAATAAAATGTCTTAATTATTTTAAAACATTATAAAGGTTAAAACTGTTAAAACTCTTAGATATCTAGAACAATAAACATTTAGACAGAGCTAATTTTAGCAGTCACAGACTAATAAGATCCGAGTTGGACAGCCGAGTGGTTAGTGTAGGGGCGCCGCAACCTACAGCCAAAACATCGGCGGTGGTTCGAACGGCACGCTCACCTGTGGTTCTGGTGATGGAACAAGTCTTCTCGAATAAGGACTATAAACAGTTATGCCCAGTGTAGGCAATTTGGCTCGTGTGCACTTAAAAAAACCCAGTACATCTATCGAGACAAGTAGGGGGTTAACCCGGTGTACTGGTCCACAGCCCCTGTTGTTTACAGACGAGAGTAGCTGGTACCGGGTAGCTCAGACATGAAAAGACCCTTAGGGAAGAAGAAAGTTACTGTACGAGCAAGTCCACAGCGCTTTGAGACTCGGGTACGGTATAAAACGCTATATAAGTCGGTGACGGCCACGCTTGGGCGAAACAACGAAATGACCGCACGCTTAGGAAAAATAAGCAAAGATTGCACCACGCTTAAAATGTTTGCGCCACACTCAAAATATGTACTAGGCCTAAGTATATTTTGTTCAAAACATAAATACTGTACCAAAGTGTCGAACTGCAATGTGGCCATGGGGAACAGTACCTGTTCAATCGCATATCATCATGAGGCACCGCCTTCAATGCAAGCTCAACTGCAGGATCTCTTTGTACGCCGCCCTTGCGTGCAAGTATAGGTACCTGTAGGCGGTGGGCGGTTAGTGGATAGGGCGTGTTCAGAACCGCACGTGTGTGGCGATTGCAATGTTCGGTGAAGTGTCCGTTTTTTTTTATGAACGGTGATTGATAAAATAACATATATTAATTGAATTTACGTGAATTTCTTATGAAAAACTTTTTTTAATACTGATTTTCGGAATTACCGTACATGTGATGGACTGCAGTCGGAATACAACAGTAATTTAGTTGGTTCCTATTATTATAAAAACTAATAATTACCACTTCAAAGTATTATAATTAGTATTTAACACAACAGCAAACATGCACTCGACCATGATTACAAAATTATAGCCTCAATTTTATAGCTCCGCACTACACACATTCGACCTACTGGAGATTGAACCAAGTCGGAAGGCTTTTTTTCCAGAGGGGGTGGAGGCAGAGTGTGTTCAAATCTTTATCCACATCAACACTTTAGTATACGCATATTTGTATGTATAACAGACTCCATCCTGTATGTACTACTTTTGATAAATTGTTTCCTAATTGTTTTCATAATTTGCAAATTTGGTTTGCAAATAATAAATTAAATTAAATGTATCGAGTAAATGAAATTTAAATTGTGGGACACAGGGTAAGCCGTGTGATGTCCGACACCCTAAGTAGTACGAATGTATCAACCCTTTATGCACCACCCTTTACATTTTTTGAACAACATTTTATGAAATTCCGCCACTCTTTAAAAAAAAATCCTGGCTAGAGGGCTGATAAGAGAGTTAGTTTCCAACTTGAGATAATTGCCAAAAGGAGTTATTTAGCACACAAATGTTTCGGGCATCGCCCTTTATCAGGTATACGTACAGATATAAATGAAAACGAGTATAGATAATTAGAATGGCTATAGAACCACTAATATAGCCACTAATCTCACATCCACATTCTACAATATATACAGTATACTCGTGCTCATTTATATTTGCTTTTGGCAACACTAGACACCTCTCCAGAGATTTAGTAGTGCCACGGCCTATGTGTGCTGATGCCTAGACCACGGGTATACGTGCAGATTTCTTTCGTACAACTGAATGAAATGCTCACGACTGAAACGCTCACACCATGCAGGAATTCCTCCATGCTCACACATTGGAGCTATGGATAGCCTAAGCTGGAAAAGCTTATAGGTCGCAGCTTTAAAATCATAGGCCTAATATTCAAATTAGGTTAAACACATATAGCATAGCCTTTCATCGAACATTTTCTTTTAGCAGGCCCGTATGCAGGATTTTTATTGGGTGGGTGCGAATTTATGGAAAGTGGACCATGAAAGTTGGGCGGGGGACGCTAAGGACATAGCCCTTTTGAGGTCGAGTGGGTGGAGCCCCATCGGGCTCAGATATTTGAGGTTTTAATAGATTTTGAAGATGCAATTTGATATGTCCAGGAAATGAAGGAGCCAGGGAAGGACCTTTAAAGATGGAAGGTCGATATTACCTCAGCCCTACCATGGTTGGTGCTGAGGACAATTTTTAATTGTGGCACCCTAGGCAGCCGGAAATGCCACTCTAATATTAAAAGTTGGAAATTGCGAATATGAACAAATAATTACAATCGCTTTACGTCGTGGATGAATAGGTAGACTTTAAATATACCGTATATAAAATCGAGAATTCATAAAATAAACGTATAGTGATCTGATCAGGAACAAGGTAGGGGAAGCAATAAATTGATTTTTTTCAAAGCGAATACGTCCACCACCACTCTACCGGGCCAGGTTTAACATATGGGGGCCGTGGCGTATTCAGAAATTCGAAATAGAGAGGAGTGTCCAGTGAGGAATTTTCACAGAAATAGAGGTCCCGGTTCACCCACCTTAGCAAGCCGCGGCCCAACCATGTTTGGGGTTGAAGAAAAGAATATTTATGATTATGCCAATTATAGTCGGAAATGGAGCTCTCAGATTTAAATTTGAATATAAATTACTGTATGTTTTGTTTTTTTCTCCATTTTCCTTCAAAAAATTGTTGGTGGTTTGGTTCGGCTAGTATCATACTGTTGAACGGTATTAAATTCACTAAATTTAAATCACCAATCGCTGATTCCGGTCGTGGCTACAGTAGAAATGCCACAATAGCATAGGTCACGCTGTGTTCCACTTTCACTTTGACGGTCTAAATTATCCATCTAATAGTGGTGTAATAATAAAATGAACATTTAAAGTTATAGGCATACCTCTTGCACACGTGACTCCCGATTGACTGTCGAGGTTGTACGTCGTATACATGCTGCAATCAGAGAATTCTTGTTCATCACCTATACAATTTACCCCGTACGAAGGCATTTCATATGTGGTTCCTAAAATTCCGCAACAGTCAGAGAACTCGGCCGCTGGATAGCCTAGCTGACGGCAGATTAGGTGAGCTTCATTGAGACGCAAGCCGTTTACTGTTGACCACTGACCAAAATAGAAAATCTCTACCAGACCTTCGTGTGACTGTTTGCCCACTAATCGAGTTTGCACTGTAAACAATTATTTCATAGCAGAACATAATTTTTCAGATATTTCATTATTTTACCAAAAAATTATAGATTATTACTAGACAAATTTAATAAACTTAACCTGGTAAACATATGATGCCAACATCTTTAGAGTGAGTACACAATGGGTCTGCGTTTGAGTTGACTGGATTACAACTGGGGCTAGAAGCATCTTCGATGCACCCACTAACATTTGACCAAATGTCTCCTGTTCCCGCACCAAAGCTGTATACTAAATATTCCTCGACGCCTTCATAACCCAAACTTTTACAAACTAGATCTGCGTCATTTTCAGTCCATCCATTAGAACAGATGGTCCCAAATACAGGCCCTTGTAGTTCGATTCGTCCTTTCCTGTTTACTGGACCACCGACCAGTATTAATGAAGCTTTTAAAAAGAATATAATATTTTATTTTAAAAACACAAATTGTCCTGATGACACCAATTTTTGCTAAAAAAAAACCACTTAGTTCATTGTACTAGACTGTTTATATATAATAACATTCTGAGATTTGTTAGAAATTAACCGGATCTAACTATGCATTTTGTCTGGCATAAGTAAAACTTGGTAAAACCTACATAGCTTAGGTTAATAGTAAATATATTTTTGGATTTGTTTAAAATCGATATTCAATTGAAAATTGCGATTGCAATTTGTCAGTTGAAGTTAATATAAAAAAAATATATTTCATTTTAATTTTTCACATTTTTAAAACTAAACAACTTGTGACTTACAACATAAGATCTTTGCCTCATCAGAATAATCTCCGCAATCGTTGTCATCATCACATACCCACGAATCAGGAATGCAACGTTCTGTGCCACACGTAAATTCAGTATTGCCACACAGAGGACCATCATCTATTCGAAATAAGAAGGTTTCATCTGTCAGCATTATTTTGTCAAATTTGAAGTAAACTCGACAACTCATTATGTATAGGCATATATAGCCATTTTAAATATTAAATGAATTAAACAGTTGGTGTTTTTTATTCTATTTTGTTTTTTAATCTTTAATTGTTACTCCTCTCCACAAACGTTGTCACAGAATTCCGGCAATTGAAGTATTGTAATCCGAAATATATTCAAAAACATTTAATGATGAATATGTATTATTAATGTGTTGTGTAGTTGAAAGTCAGCTTTTATCCACATAAATACATAGGCCTAGTATCTGAAAAATCACAACAAAAACGAGATGTAACAATTACAGTTGTAGTCTGAGCTTAGGAGAGAAAGAAATTAATATACGCGCCTATATAAATTCAATTGATTATTACGGTACATTACATAAAAAGGGATTAGGCCTAGTTGTTGAAGGGTTTATCTCCTGACTATTTAAAACCCGCTACGGCACCGAAGGCCAACTTTGATCTAGAATTTCGAAGAAAGAAGAGAGAGAACAATGATAATGAATGGTATTGATAATAATAATAATAATAATAATAATAATAATAATAATAATAATAATAATAATAATAATAATAACAATATTAATAACAATAATATTAATATGTACCATTGTTGCTACTAGAGTTTGAATCAGATGATAGATACCCAGAATCGCTACTGCTACTGCTACTGCTACTGCTACTGCTACTGCTTCCACTGATGCTGCTGCTCAAAAAAGAATAAAGTGATGCATACACGCAGACCAAAAGTAGATGTTGGGAAATGGACGCCATTACCATGTACAATATTTGTCAAGTATATTTACAGATATCTGAAATATATGACAATATTTGATATGTAAATAACATAAATATTTAATAGGATTGTTAATAATAATTATACTACCACCAGTAGTACTCAATAATAATACGTATTTTATAATGCGCATACCTCTGGCCTGTTTCTGAATATCAAATGATAAAGAAGAAATTAAAAAAAAACAAAACATGACTTTTGCATTTTCACCCAAAATTTTGTGAACCCTTCTTCACACTAATATAAACTTTAGGTTGGTCCATTCATTAGTTTTTACGATATTAATATGGTTTTTGACATTTTCGTGGCCTTGAATTAAGTTTGAATTCCAAAATGTAGTATTCTCTTTCTTATATATAACTCCACTAATTTTATGATAATCCATCACTTTAATCTTTACTTAATACATTTAACAATAAAATAGACAATGACTGTTTGGAATGCACAAGACCAGATACAAACAACACTATGGTGTTTTTAGTACAAGAAAATTCATGGGAAAAAAGATGAAATTCGCTCATAGCATGTACGGTAGGCCTGCCTATCACCAAATCAATTTTGATTCTGGGATATTTTAGAATTATCATTGTAAAAATGTAAATATTTGTGTTAATCACCATTTATATGCCTTTAATGCTATTAACGTTATCATATATAAGCATCTTAGGCCTTATATCACCATAAAGGGCTTTATACCATGTGACAGGAACTACCGATTGAAACAAGCTGATAATTGGTAGTTCCAGGGTGGTTCCTATCAAGTTTAGCTTGACTTGCAATATTGATTATTCACATACGTGGATTATTTAGGTAATTACAGCAACGCCCATACAATAACGTTTGTTACAGGGACACCAATCACTATTCCTCTTATTATTGCAACCCATTCCCATTGTGTTTGAGGAAATAAAACTATGCATGATTACGTCTATATCTAACGACCATGTTAAGTTACCATGAACATTCCTTCCTATTATAGAACTGGGTTTTTCCGTATAAAGCCATGTCAAAAAAAAGTTGTTCATTTTCCAGCTCCAGGAGTCGTCTTCCTTAAACCATGGACCTATTAATAAGGTCTTATTAATAGGTCCATGCTTAAACTGAATTGTGCCTCAATGGAGGCTTATGACATTTGATCATTTTACTATATATATA
>NW_022699796.1:834301-837200 GCF_011630105.1 Anneissia japonica | reverse complement strand
CTGAAAATAAATTTTGTGGCATATATCTGATACCATATAATGTGTGTGTGGGGGTGTGCGAGTGGTGGGGGGTGTCAATACTCCGATGTTTTAAGGGAGGTTTTCCTTTCATTTTCATGACATCGTACCTTAACACCAACAAAACATTTCCAATATAGGCCTAACTTTATTACTGAAGAACATTTTATTAATTAAAATAGGCCTACTCGCCTAGAAAGTTAAAAAAATAAATTTATCTTTACGTACCGTGATGTGTGCACAGGAAAAGACTATGAAGATTTCAAAACTGATTCCAGGAAAATATATTAATTTCCTAGCGACTAAATATTCCTTTCCTCCGTATGTAGGCCTAATACTTGTGCAAATGCTAGAAATAGCCTCAGCTGCTATAGCATAGTTTATACAGAGTTCTGCCGTTAAGTTTCGTGATTAGTAGGCCTACTGGCTTAGGCATTCGTAGTTTGACTACCGGTACGCTTCACTGAGCCTCATCCATCGCGCTCAAAGCCTGAGTGAAAGCCGCACTTATATTTATTTTTCTACTTCATTTTTCGATTAACGCTTATTGAAATGCCCTCTAAAATGTTATTCTAGGACAAGAAAAATCGCATACCTGTATGTTAAGAAATAGAAAATTTCTACTGATTCTTTAGCTGACATCGGAAACTTGTATATAAAAATCAAACAGTATTCATAGAAACAAAAATTCGTCTTAAGAATAATAAACTATCCTTTGTCACGGTTAAGTGGTCTTATGGCATGCAAGGTTAAACCATAAACCATAGACATACGCCAACTTCTTGCTAGATAGTTCACTTTAGATTATTGTGTATTATGATTGTCATAAAGGGCATTTTCTAACCAGTTTGTGCTAGCTACATTACGGTACGCATCCTCTTAAAATATAGTGCAATAAATAATAAATTAATAGACCTATATACTTTAGCTCGTCATTAAGCAAATAATGAATAAATATTAAATGAAGGTGCAGTTTTAATATTTAATGACTTAATCTAGCTTTACTTTAAGGGAGAGTTCTACAATGAACATAGGCCTATTTATATATTTAAAATAGTACGGTACGATTAATTCCATTCTTATTAGTAATGTATATTTACAACTCCATTGTGCTCGGTAGTGAAGAAAGAGCGTTGCAAAGTGGTTTCACAATCAAAAGTATTGCTATACTCAATTATACACACATGTTGAAGAAAGAAAATTTGAGAAATGTATAGAAAATACAATAAAAATTAACTCTTTTACGCAAAATAAATGGAGTTTTTGACATATTTCTCATTTATTATTTTCCAAAAGTTACGTACTTCAATTCAAGATCAAACACATGAAAAAATACTAAACTCTTGAATATTAATGAGTGCATTTTAAATGGCTACTAAGTTAGGCGAAAAAAGTAATACAATACAGTATATTTATTTCCTTATGTATCCATTATATTTGAGGCTGGATGACGGATTAAAGGTATAGCGGGGATTTACCTGTAATTATGCAGATAATCCTCAAGCTACCAATAGCCATTTTATAACCGATAAGTCAATGCTGCAGTTTGTCTTTTTGTTATAAATCATTCACTTTTACATCAATGAAAGTGTTACATTGCCCAATTGTATTTACTAACGGTAAGCCTTAGGGCAACAGCATAACAGGAAGTTGTGTCTCGCACAATGAATATAATAAGCTTAGCCCTATTCAATTTCAACATGTAAGACTCTATAGATTCGCGGAGTATACTTGATTTGCATGGTTACAACATGGAGGAAATAAACAATTTCTGTTTCTGTTTCTTTCCTCCGTGGTTACCTGGGGTGGATGCAGGATTTGGCGGTAGGGGGTGCGTGAGAGTCCACACCACCTGAGACCCCACCATGGTTGAGGCTGGGGCGATAACATTTTGAGCATATGGACCTCTAGGTGCCCGGAAATTGCACTCTAATAGGGGGCGCAGGCGGGGGGGGGGGGGGGGGGGGGGGGAAGCTTAAGCCCCCCCCCCATCGGTTTGGTCAACCCCCCCCCCCCCCCCACCGGCTAAAGCTCTTCGGGCAATCGGACCAAAAAAAAGGCCTAGTTTTCCCATCCCAGTCATTTCCAGCCATCTAGAAATCCCAATTTTTTTTTAAATCTTGTTTTGGGAGGAGGGGACATTCCCTCCTATACCAACCCCCGGCCCTCATATAACGCTGCGCACTATAGTTGCAACCATAAAGACTTATCCCCCAGTCGGACATCTTAGCTCTCCCCTCCCCACCCCATAAATTATATCCTAGAGCCGCCACTGCTCTCACACCTTTACAATCTTACCTGTAATTCATATCAAAAATACAATACAACGATTATTATTTTTCTTACAATTTAGGGGGTGCGATCGGACCGTCTGCACCGAACCACCCCCCCCCATCTAGATGTGTATAAGAGACAGCACTCTTGCATCCGCCCCAGTTTACAATAATCACAAAATTAAAGCTACAAACTTTGTATCGGGGAACTTAGGCCTATATTTAAATGAGCGATATGGACCTAATGGTGCATTAGCATTTTTAGATAATTAGTAATACTGTAATAACTAATATGACTTGCAGATTTAGCTTAGCAGGTCGAATTGATCACAGGCAACCATGTGATAGGTCTTGAGTTTTACTATTATAATTTTTTTTCCCGAACATGTTTTTGTCTAGTTACGGTATTTATTTTCAGGCAACCATGTGATAGGTCTTGAGTTTTACTATTATAATTTTTTTCCCGAACATGTTTTTTGTCTAGTTACGGTATTTATTTTCAATTTACTTCAAAACGTCTCTAAAAGAGGAGACATACAAATAACAAACAAATATATAAATATTATTATCAATCTCTCAACATATACATATCAATATATACATACATA
>NW_022699796.1:828718-832461 GCF_011630105.1 Anneissia japonica | reverse complement strand
GAACGATTATATGGAAACCGAGCTTTACCCTGACTATCGCACATAATGGGTTCCCTGAGTGGGCGGGGTCATGGTAGGAAAACCTAATGTTTGCTTGTTCCGTCGCTGGAAGATTATTTTAGACGTTGGGGGTGAGGGGTTTTTTTTGCAGTTAGTCTTGGGGTTCTCCTAGCTTCGCAGAGTTTTGTTTTTTCTAGATGCTGAGAAATGCATTACGAGACTTCTATTGATGAATGAATACACACTGAATTAATATATTTCCCCCATTTTAGCAAATAATAATTGCGATGATGAAGGTGATGATGATGATGATGATGATGATGATGATGACAATGTGATGATGATAAGGAGGAGAAGGCATTGTAGTAGGTGACGATAGGCTCCTGTGCAAGGTTAATTAACAGGCCCTTTGATATGAGTGTCAACCGAGGGTCGTATCCCGAGTTCGTCATCATATTTTCAATGCACACAATTGGACAACAGTAATTATCTATAAGTTATATAATCAGTACATTCTCGACTGTCATGAAAATATATATCTAAAAAATTACGTTATATGCATGTTCGGAAGCGGAAATTTTAACCTAAAAGTTTGATATAAGCCCTATGTTTCATGTTGTTTGTTGAATGGTCTTTAGTGATATTATATTCTAATATGACCACAACAAAAGGAAAAATCATAAGGAAGTCCGCTCTATTTTCAAATTTCAGGAAATTAGTACGTTTTATGCATGCTTCGACGTGGGAATTTTGTTTTATGTTGTTTGCTGAATGGTCTTCTTTAAAAATTTAACAGTCTAATATGACCACAACACAAGGAAGTTCATTCGTTAAATGTTTAGTAGATAGTACAGAGAATTGTGATTGTTTATCAAACTCATTACGGTATAAAGGGTCGGTGGCCTGCGGATTTTAGCACGAGAACGTGTAGGCGTTACTCCATGCTGAGCATGGATAGCTGTTCTATAGCTGGGTACTACCATGGAGGTCCTCCATGGTACTACATTCCGGCTAAAAAACTCTGTCTTTAGGTCTCCGCCTTTTGGCCTGTTTACATCCTGATTGATGCGTCGGGGATAATAGTTCGTTGACAATCAATAGAAAATTCAAAATTAGTGAGTGGTAAAATAATCGAGCTCTCCTTTCGCCCTCTGCTGGATCCGTCACTGAACTCATGGGTACACTTCGTTTTTTCCCTCTTTCTTTCTTCCCTTTAACTCTTCTCAATATTTTTTTTAATTTTTTGGCGTGACTGACAGGGTAGGGGGAACGGGCCCCCGTGGCCCCCCGCTGGATCCGCGCCTGAACCTACGTAGGCATATAGGTTGGCAAATCAGACAAACTATGCTTAGCCCAACTAGCCTTCAATTAAATAAAATTATACAAACTGCTTTTGGTTCAATGTCGTAATAATGTATTTACGAAAGTGCGTTCTACGCAATATTGTTGGAATATAATAATTTATTGCTTATGTCTTAGATTTTTTTCTCTATATAATGGCCTAAAGAATGAGATAAAATTACCTGATCTTTTTCAAGAGGAGAAACCTTGAATTTTGAAGAACTTAAAGGTCATTAAAAACTCCTCAGAAGTCGGGAAAGCTCATTTCCGGCCATCTAGGAAGTTCCCAGGACCCCTTTTAATGTTTTGTTTTTGTTTTTGTTTTTTAGACATTTTAAACTATTCTCTTTCACATCCTGGATCCGCCCCTGGCTAGAGTGCATTTCCCTTAGGCTAACATTTCCAAATCGTTATTTTTGTACTTTTTGAAAAGTGTACACACACTTTCAACCCCCTCCCCACAGCGTACGTTTTGTGATGAATGATGAAAATAGTGGATAACCCCTTAAGGATTTTAAAATATTCCAAACCTGTACGCTTAAAAAAAATAAATAAAAAATAAATAAATAAAGTTAACTTAAAACACAAAGAACACGATAGGATATAAAGTTTGAGAGAATAATTGGTATACTGTACTGTATTTCTGAAGTGCCGTTCGTTTTAGGGTTGCTACAATCAGGAGTTACAATCGATCCAACAAAGGAAAAGCACTATCTATTTCCTTACATTCCAAAAAGGAGGATTTTGGATGCTATTTAAAATTTGCTGGAGATTGAAAAATTAACTGTGTGATCAATCTGCAAAGGAGATTGTTCACAAAATCAGAAGCATGATCTTAAACATCAGAACCCAGCTTTTATTGTTTAAAACTGTCGGGCCCCATTGAATGAGACTACGGTATTATAGTTTATATTATATTTTGTTTAAACAATGGTGGGGGGGGGGGACTCGCACTTGGGGCCCTGGCATTCCCCCCTCCCTTCCGTCAGCGCCCGAGCGTGACACCACTGATGTAACAACTGTTAATTGTAGCAACCCCAGAAACGAACGGCGCTTCAGAAAATACAGTACAAGTATACCAATTATTCTCTCAATTTTTTTATTGAAGTGTACAGTTTTTTTTGAATATTTTAAAATCCTTAAGTTAATTTTTTTAAAGTTTTGTTTTGTTTTGTTTCTTTTCAATGAAAACTAAATGCGATCGTTAATATTGACCTTGGTACAATGTAAAACTGTAATCACTTATACAGAATGTTACTATATTATAGGCCTAGACTAGGACCAGGCCTCCTACTATAGTATAGAGGCCTAGTCCAAGACCTTGTTGCAAATCTCAGCCTACATAAAGCCTAGCCTATAATGCCTAGCATAGGGCAGGTCCGTAGGCAGGATTTTCGATGGGTAGGTGCGTTTTGCAACCGAAGTGGTGGGCGATTTCCTAGGGGTCACCGTGAGGGTGGGGCGAACCTTCTGGAAGCTCTAACAAATTAGCATTTTAAGGGCATTTTTTAATGGATTTCTAAAATCCATAATTTGTAATATCCTATTTAAATTTTCAATCATTTAAGTATTGTCTAGGGACCCACAGTAAAAGTAGGAGAAATAGAGGGTGGGAGTGAAGGGAGGAACTTGAGACAGATGGTCAATACTACCTTAGCCCCATGATTGCAGCTGAGGTAAGAAAATTTATGATTATGGCACCTCAAAATTATGATTTTTCTTTTTTCTCCATTTTCTTTTATAATTTTAGGGGCTCTTCTCCCTTGAATCCACCACTGTGAAATTGTAGTTTTTCATGTTCTTTACATCTGTAGGCCTACAGATGATAAGGATCAATCAATCAATTTTAGTGAAATAATAGGTTTTTAAAAGTTTGAAATTGGGTGGTCCAGGGGCAGAGGCCTTGAGGGGGTTTGTGAGAAAATCGACAAAGTAGCATTTTGAGGGTCTTACATAATAGATTTCTCAAACACATAATTCATGAATATTTCATTTAAATTTTCATTAATTTGGGTGTTTTTGGGACCAGAAAAAGTAATGTTATTTTGTCCTGTACCTGTCTCTTATACACATCTAGATGTGTATAAGAGACAAGTCTTTAGGTCTCCGCCTTTTGGCCTTTTTACATCCTGATTGATGCGAGATGTGTATAAGAGACAGCTTTACATCTTTAGGCCTACAAATGACATGGATCAATCTGCAATCACTGGAGCTGATAATTTCAGCACATTATTAAAAATCAACGGGTAGAAGAGCGGGCAAAAAAAACGTAATGCATACTATAGCATTTCGCGATAATTAGGAACGATTTTAGTAAAATAATAGGTTTTAAAAAGTGGACTTTTTGAATTTGGCGGTTCGGGGGCAGAGGCCTGGAGGGGGTTTGTGAGAAAAGCGACAAA
>NW_022699796.1:810125-827386 GCF_011630105.1 Anneissia japonica | reverse complement strand
CTATATTACTGTTACTATATATGATATATATATATATATATATATATATATATATATATATATAAATTAATTAATTAATGACAGAGAACAATTTTAAACCGGAAAATTACTGTTATATGCTTATATTACGTGACGTGTAAACATGGTGAGTGAACCCAACAAAAATAAACATGTATAATATTTCATTATGAATTTATATATAATTAGTGTTTTATTTACCATTAATTCTCAATCCTTATCCTTATAAATATTTTATTTAATCCTTCAGCAGCAACCGAAAAGTCCACTGAAAATTCTCAGATAAGATAGAATAATACATGCTCCAAGTATCGAAATGCACGCCTTTAGTTCACTGATAATTATTTTTAGGGTCTGCACAAATAATATACTAAGCTAATAAATATAATTTATGTGAAAACAACGTATTTTCCTCATTCGGATTTGAATCTGGGACCTTCGGATTAACGTTCGGATACGTCACCAACTGAGCTTTGGGATTTTTCCCGTTGGACATGGTTGTCAGGATATTGCACAATACAAAGTAACATATTATAGTACATAATTTAATTAACACTGTAAGCATTTCATGTAAAATATATATTATCATTCAAGTTTATTAACACAATGTTGAAATTATATATTTAAAGCAGCTTAATGATACATTTTTAGAGGTATTAACGTGACTTATACGCACTTTCAGTTTAGGCAACTATTATTCATTGGTTAGTAAGCCTATAGGATACAACAAAAGCTTACCAGCTCCAGCTTCGTACTCAGCATAATATGCAGCAACAAAACATAAAGCCAGTGTACACTTCCACGCAATAAGTTGCATGATGACGTAACACTGTGACACACCAAAATATCAGAAAACAAAACAAAAAATGCACTACCCGTCCGATAGCTTTTAGTTGCGTATTGTATGAAGCATTAGCTCGGTATACCACCAAGCAATAATACTGTTTCTTATATCAAGATTACATCTGGTAATTATTAGTGCAATTCTTATTTGATTACGATTATAATTCTAAGTACATTGATCAAAGATTTCCAACTTTAATACATTACTGCATTATGTATAAACGGCAATCCCTTTGAAACACCGAACAACGCAATCATGTGCATATTCAGACACTAATGTTGTTTTTTTTTTGTTTGAGCAAAAGACGCTAAAGTATCTAGATTAAATTTTCATTGACATATATATGTTGATTACTGTACTACAGATACGCCTCAAATGTAAATAAATAAAAGCGATAATAAGCACTTGCCGCCAGTTGAATTGAAATAATTAGTTACCAAAGATATTATTTCATGTGTTCCAATAATTGTAAACGCTAATTTGACAACATAATCAGTTTAAAACATAAGTTGTACTTGCTAGCTATTTTTAAATTTCGATTTCATATATGATTTTTTGATTATTTTTTAAAATAATATATTGTAATCATTATAGAAAAAAAAATCACAATGGCAATATTAACTGCTGCAATAATAATTATGATAACAATTTTTATTTTTATCTCATTGTGATTTTAGTTTGCTATTATTATCCTGGTTCGTATGTTTTGCAGTGCTACATGTTGTTCAATGATTAGTGGTAGTGCATAGATAATAATACACTTTATTAGGTAAAGTGCAACTCAATGTAATGCATATTACTTTTATTGTGATAATAATTAGTTGTCATAAAATAATTTTTTAAAACTATACTCCTACGACATCCGTGTATAATTTATTCTATTTACAGGAAAATATAATAATAATGATAATAATAACAAAAATAGTAATATATGGTGTTGATGATGATGATAATAATAATAATAATAATAATAATAATGATACTAATAATAATAACAATAACAAAAACAATAATATTAATAATAATAATAATAATTTCGATTTTATATCTGATTTTTTGATTATTTTTTGAATAATATATTATAATATAGATAAATATCAAAAATAAATTTAGGAACATATAATTCATGTAATTTATAAATATCAAGAATTTTAAGCTTAAAAAACAATGGTGGAGTATGGGCTCTAAAATGCGAAAAAGTAATAATCAAAGGATCATTTTTTTTTTGAGAAAGAAAAATACGTTCTAAATATGAATTATAGGCCTATATGTGCCTCCCCAAACCTCGATACCATACGTTAAAATAGGAAATATAAATGAATTATAAATATTATGAATTATATTTTTCTAATCTTGTCACATATACGTCATTAAATAGACGAAAAAAAAAAGATAAATTAGGAAGGTCATTAATATAAATTAAAAAGAGAGTGGGTTCCAATACATATATTTAATTTATCTGAAACATAATTGTTTGATAAACTAAACTGTTTTCTATTAGAAAGATAATTAGAAAGCCATTTATATGCATTGCCTCGAACACCGCAATGATATAATTTGGAACATAAAATAGAGTGATCAATTGTGTCAAAAGCTTTACGAAAATCAATAAAAATACCAACTGAAGATTTTTTTTTACGAATATCATAATATTGGAGATTATTAATGGGATTAAATAAAGATAATTTTGTATTATATTTTTTACTTAAACCATATTGATGTTTATAGAACAAACTATATTTTTCACAATAAGAAATTAATTTTTCGTTAAATAATTTTTCCTAAACTTTACATAAAACAGAAAGAATAGAAATCAGTCGATAATTACTCAGCAATTCTTGCCCCTTTTAAATAATGAGATAACACGTGCAGTTTTAAAAGCAGATGGAAATATCGATTTTTGTAATGAAATATTAAATAAATGGTGTAGCAATGGAAATCAATTTAGCAGGTAAATTGTCATATCCCGTAGCTTTATTTTTATCAAGAGAAGATAGTAAATTAAAGACCTCATTTGGAGTAATAGGTTCTAAGAAAAATGAGTTACTAGACGGTTGACTAAGAAAGGAGGATAAATTAATTGATTCATCGTCGGAAATGTTTTTAGCTAACTCAGGACCAATATTAGTTTTAAAAAAATGATTAAACTCGTTAACTATTAGAACTAGCATCCGTAATTGTAATATCACCATATGATTTTGTGACTGTAATTGCGGCATCTGCTAATGTATTTGTAAATGTTTTCCTTCCAAGTAAATTATTTAGTATCTGCCATGTTTTAATAGAATTTTTTTAATTTTTGAATAATAAATCATTATAAAAAGTCTTTTTTGTCACCTTAAGAAAGTTAGTTAAAATGTTTCTGTATTTTTTTATAATCAGAAAATAAAGTTGGTTCGATATTTCTTAGTAGAAGGACTTGGTCTTAAAACATCAATGTTAAAATCCCCTAATAGAATATACTCAAATTTATCACATTTAATTTTGGATAATAAGTCTAATAAACTGTCATGAAATTCAATAAAATTCAAGTCATACTTTCTATAAATAACCCCTATGATATAAATATTTCACTACAGGATAGTTCAGTAATTTATACTTTACAGATGAATGTATGTATGCAGCTACACCCCCACTCTTCATTTGTATTCATATGAATACGAATCTAGATTAAAAACGTTCAGATTTTTCACGTCCCATATTTCAGTAACACCAATGACTTTCAACTCTCCAATAATATCAAGAACAGAGTCAAGCATGTCAGAACGAATATTAAGGTTCAGGACAGAGAAAGACTTAGAAATTAATTTAGAATATTTATTTGAGAATTCTGAAGGTGGGATATGGGTTTGAAGGCATTCAATGTGCGTATCAACAAAATATTCGTGATCGCTATCCATTAATTATATAAATATGAAGAACTACACGTATGGCATAAATTTATCACATATACAAATATAAAATGATAAGATTTAAATAAAAACAAAATGCACGAAATAATAAACAATATATAAGAGTATTCAAACAAATTTTTATAAATATATTTATTAATGGGTAAAAACAAACAATACCATATTAACAAACATGTTTTCTTATTAAAAGTATGAGGGATTTTTTCCCCCTTTATTCTTAGATGAAAGCTAATATTAACGTTTATGTTTTATTAATGAAATTATAGCATATCACTACATTAGATTGACTGATCTACACTTGTGTCAGTTGGCGAAAAAATGTGTTTAATCTGTTCATTCGAGGCAAATGTGTAAGCAACTCCTTCCCTATCAGCAAACCGTAGTTTATCATTATGTAGTCAGCATTTTATTTTTGATGACCTTAGTTTCTTCATGGTAGAGTCATAATTTTTTCTTCTTAATTAGATTTTCTGCGTGAAGTCTTCGTTAATGAATACATTAGTTCCCTTAATTTTGGGTCGGGCTGTACGTGCTACTTTCCTAATAGCTTCCTTAGTACTACAGAAAATGTACAATAATTGGTCTTGGCTTACTATTTTTTGCCTTGATTCCAATTCAGTAAGCCCGTTATATGTCGTTCTCATGCACATTAATCCTCAGTTTAGTGCTAATAAATTTGTGGATGTACTTTGCCACTGATCCTTCACTCTCTTCTTCATTCTAAGAATTGTTAGAATTCTAAGAATAATAATAATAATAATAATAATAATAATAATAATAATAATAATAATAATAATAATAATAATAATAATAATAATAATATTTATAGGTGTAATTTTGCCCTACCTGACGTGGAAATGTACCGAATACTCAGTACATTATGATGCCAGGCTAGTGATCTGGAGATCGTGGGTTCGAGTCCAACCCGAGAACAACTTGCGATTTTTTTCGCAGTTGTTTTCAAATGTACTGAGTATTCGGTACATTTCCACGTCAGGTAGGGCAAAATTACACCTATACATGTTTCTCCTGACGCAAATCCAGTCTATTATTCCATCACGACAATAACAATTACTATCAACACTGCAGTACCCGCTGCTTACTTGGACTCGAATTCAACCCTGGCCATCAGGCGCAAGCTCGGTGGTCTAGAGATATGATGCCAGGGTAGTGATCTGGAGATCGTGGGTTCAAGTCCCACCCGAGAACAACTTGCGATTTTTTTCGCAGTTGTTTTCAAATGTACTGAGTATTCGGTACATTTCCACGTCAGGTAGGGCAAAATTACACCATGTTTCTCCTGACGCAACCAGTTATTGTCTATTATTCCATCACGACAATAACAATTACTATCAATAATAATATTATTATTAATAATAATAATAATAATAATAATAATAATAATAATAATAATAATAATAAATAATAATAATAATTAATAATAATAATATTAATAATGAAAACTTTTTAAAGCGCCGGTATCCGTTTAAAGAAAACGCTCATGGCGCCCCTCCACAAGAAGTAAAAAATATGACACACAAAAGAAACAATGAAATTTAAGAACCAGAAACAATTAAATTACATGAGCCATACTTGGGTCAGCGTCACTCTCTCTATGGAGCCATGTATTCACAGATACTCTACACAAGGTGGTATGCTGGGCTCCAATATAGTTTCCACCTTTGGCCTATGCTTCAGGCTCGGCTAGGTGTGCACCACCGAGGCTGACCCAAGTAAGGTAAGTGTAAAAAGTTAGGAAATTATGTAAAGTAAGTTTCAAATAAGAAGGTTTTAAGGTTAGTTTTAAATTCGTGTGTGTAGGATGAAGCCTTGATCTGGAGTGAAAGTGTATTCCAGACTCTGGGCGCAGCGACCATGAAGGATCTCTCACCGCAGGAGTTTCAAAATCTAGGTTCAACTACACGGAGTTGGTTTACAGAACGCAGATTAGAGCGGGACGGAACATAGAGTGATATCAGTTCAGCAGGCCCGTAGCCAGGTCATTTCAAGGGGGGGGGGTCTCTGGGCGTGGGGTCCAGGGGCCTGCCTAAGGGCCACGGTGGGGTCGGGGGCGAAGCCCCCGAAGCCACAGCAGTTTGTTTGTGTTTAATGGGTCTATAAAATATTATAAAAGCAGTTATGTTTTGAAAAAGATCTATGTAATAAAAAGTTGGTAATATAATAAAATTAGAAAATATTTTCTGAGAATTGGCATGTTTAAATCACACTGATATAAAAAAGAAACCTCATCGCATAATCAATATCAATATACTCAACACATTTATTATTATAAAACAAAAAAAAATCTATTCTTCTTCTCGCTCCTCTTCCTCTTCCTATTTTTCTTCTTCTACTAATTCTTGACTCTCATTTTGTACACTGAAAATAATAGTACTATATTACTACATGGCTAAAAAAAAGCACAAATATTGTCATTACTGACAGGGCCATCGTTAAATTAAGTCAGAGCCCAAAATATAGCATCATATTCAATACGTCATCTGACATCATGAGAAACTAAACTTTAATTACAATTATTTGTTATATACTTGGCCTAATTTGAAATTATTATTATAAGACTTTAACATAATACATACTGATTAATAATAGCTGAGATTTGATGCACATTTCAGAATTATTAATCGACGTTTTTAGTATATCTTATTGAATGTTTATTGTCTACCAAATGAAATATGAATTATATGCATCTTTACAAATGCGTTTGTAAATGTGCACTGACGTCATCGTCGAATCCCAGGACTTTCGATGGTAAAGCTGGCCTGCCTGCCTAGGACCCAGGCCAACCATAATAATTAACAAAATGTATTTTTTAAATGTAGGCCTATGGCGCATCCTGTTCAACTTTTACAACAAAAGCCTAGGCCTAGTACCTATAGTAGGCCTACGTCCTAATGTACTTAGGCCTAGGCCTACACTAGTTTCTGTTCGGGGTATAATTCTGTCCTTAAATGAACGAGGAGCGAACCTAGCTAGTCAACATCTAGGCAGGGACGTAGCCAGGATTTTGAAAGGGGTGGGGGAGCCGTTATGCAAATTACGTATGACCCCGACGGGGTCAAGGGGGGGGGGGGGGGGCGGGAGATTCCCCCTGTGAAGTAGCGCACTCCGAACGTTCTTAGGACTGTTTGAGAGGATAAAGTGAAAATTGCAATAGACGCATTATAAATAAGCGCAAAAATAATTATATAATAAATCAACAGTGGCAGATTCAGGAATTCAAAAGAGAGGTGAACCAGGGAGGGACTTTCACAGACCGAGGAACCACCCAATCATGGTGGGGCTGAGGTAAGAAAATTTATGATTAGGGCATCTCTAGATGGCCGGAAATTACACTGTCGTACTTCAATTTGAATATATTTTTCCTTTTTTTTCCTTAAAAAAATGAAGGGGGTGGGGGCCTTGAATCCACCTCTGCTCAAAACATTCTTTATCTAGAATAGTCATAATCACGAAAAATGTACGTGAAAAACCAGATCACATCCTAAAAACAAACAGCAGTCACTAAGACATACGTCAGGAGCCGACGACTCGATGGAGTTGATTGTCATACCCAGGGAAGGGCACAGATCTGTTTTGAAAGGTGGAGGGGAGGGCATTTTATGAGTCGACACCCACCTCTGTCTCTTATACACATCTAGATGTGTATAAGAAGATAGCCTTTAACACTGTTAAATTATATAATAATCAACAAAGAAAGTAAATACAGTTAATAAAGGACATAATAATGCATTGTGTAGCATAGCTCTCAACGAATGAAGTCCTGTAAATAAATGAATAAAGTAATTGTGTAATTAAAAAAACAGTTATCGCTGGGACTCCAACCTGCGACCTTTCGCTGTCAATGCGAGCGTCATAACCATTAGACCACGGAGGCTTCATGGTTGAACTGATTCAAATACAGTGGCGTAACAGGCAAGGCAGACTTCCCACTGACGGTTTTTGTTGGAGCTGAGGTGAGAAAATTTGAGAAAGTAGTACCTCTAGATGGCCAGAAATGACACTTTTAGTAAAATTCATCATCATCACATCACCATTAGTCAAAATGAAACGCCAAAAAAAATTCTCATGATCTTTTATCATGGATTTTTGACAACCATAGAGATCTTACTAATGTGTGTGTGTATACTATAGAAAACAAAGCTTAAAAACATTGTCTTTGAGTATGTATTTTACATAGAACTACTTCCAAAACGTGATTTCACAACCACCGCAGCCCCCCATGGCTGGGGCTGAGGTGAGAAAATTTGAGGAAATAGTACCTCTCAAGATGGCCGGAAATGACACTTTTATATAGTAAAATTCATCATCATCACATTACAATTATAGTCAAAATTAGACGCCAACAAATTTCTCATGATCTTTTATCAGGAATCTACTTAATATCTAGGACAACTTAGGCCTAACTATAGCTTACTAAGCTTTAACTATATATACTATAGTATGATCAACAAATCACAATTTTTTTTTTCGCATTTAGCACAATTTTCTTCACTTTTTATTGCTATTAATATTATTATCAATTATTACTATCGTCATTATCATCATTGTTATTATTATTACTATTAGTAGTAGTAGTATTAAACAAACACGATCTTTTATCAGGGATTTTTGACAACCATAGAAATCTTATTCTTATTAATGTGTGTGTGATATACCATAAAAAAAAAAGAAAAAAAAAAGCTTTAAAACATTGTCTATGAGTATGTATTTTACATAGGGCTACTTCAAGAACGTGATTTCACAAAATCAAAAAAATTTGAGGAAATAGTACCTCTCGAGATGGCCGGAAATGACACTTTTATATAGTAAAATTCATCATCATCACATTACCATTATAGTCAAAATGAAACGCCAACAAATTTCTCATGATCTTTTATCAGGGATCTACTTAATATCTTTAACTTAGGCCTAATTATAGCTTACTAAGCTTTAACTATATATACTATATGATCAACAAATCACAACTTTTTAACGCATTTAGCACAATTTTCTTCACTTTTTATTGTTATTAATATTAATTATTACTATCGTCATCGTCATCATTGTTATTATTATTATTATTATTTTTATTATTACTATTAGTAGTAGTATTATTAAACAAACATTTTAAGAAACTTGCAAAAGGATAAAAACGAAATTGAACCACAGTATCGCATTTCTATCTTAAAAGACCTGGCCTGAGATTTATGGATTTAAGATTTTTTTTAAATCACGCTTAGGCCTATGTGTTCTATTAGGCCTATGTATAACGTGTACTGATGCATATTTACATGTTTAGAAGTATTCATTTTGAGTGATCCCAGGAAAGAATTAGTATTGGCTCAAGAATAAGCTTTAAAATTTTAACACTGTGCACAAAGGGGGGGGGGGGGGGGGGGCCCTAAACGAACGAAGAGCGAACCTAGCTAGTCAACATCTAGGTCATGGTTTGCTGAAGTTGCGTTCAATTTAAATCTCCGAACTTCTGAAGCTGAGAATATATTCTATGAATGTAGGCTTGTATCGCTGGCTACAATTTAAAAACGGGTGACCAAATAATGAAGTAGGTGCTAAATTTTGATATGCTGGCTAAGTTAAAAACAGATATTCCGTCCGAGTGGGACTCATTCAAAAATTCGAGGGGGTTCGCTAGAAAACAGGGGGGTTCGCTAGAAAAGGGTTGTTTACCCGAACCATAACCCCCCCCCCCCTCCTGGCTACGGGCCTGAGCTGACATCGGAAACTTGTATATAAAAATCAAACAGTATTCATAGAAACACAAATTCGTCGTAAAAACAATATACTAGCCTTTGTCATGGTTGGTTAAGTGGTCTTAGGGCATGCAAGGTTAAACCATAGACTTACGCCAGCTTCTTACTAGAGAGTTCACTTCAGATTATTGTGTATTATGATTGTCATAAAGGGCATTTTCTAACCAGTTTGTGCTAGCTACATTACGGTACGCATGCTCTTAAAATATAGTGTGCAATAAATAATACATTAATAGGCCTATATACTTTACCTCGTCATTAAGCAAATAATGAATAAATATTAAATAAAGGTGCAGTTTTAATATTTAATGACTTAATCTAGGTATACTTTAAGGGAGAGTTCTACAATGGACATAGGCCTATTTATATATTTAAAATAGTACGGTACGATTAATTCAATTCTCATTAGTAATGTATATTTACAATTCCATTGTGCTCGGTATGTGAAGAAAGATCGTTGCAAAGTGGTTCCACAATCAAAAGTATTGCTATACTCAATTTAGGCCTACACACATGTTGAAGAAAGGAAATTTGAGGAATGTATAGAAAATACAATAAAAATTAACTTTGTTACGCAAAATAAATGGAGTTTTTGACATATTTCTCATTTATTATTTTCCAAAATGAGTGCATTTAAAATGGCTACCAAGCTAAGCGAAAAAAGTAATAATGAATACAGTATATTTATTTCCTTATGTATCCATTATATTTGGGGCTTATGACGGATTAAAGGTATAGTGGGGATTTCCCTTTAATATGCAGATAATTCTCAGGCTACCAATAGCCATTTTATAACCGATAAGCCAATGCTGCAGTTTGTCTTTTTGTTATAAATCATTCACTTTTACATCAATGAAAGTGTTTACATTGCCTATTGTATTCACTAACGGGAAGCCTTAGGGCAACAGCATAACAGGAAGTTGTGTCTTGCACAAAACATTTAAACTGGCCTAGTCCTATTCATTTTCAACATGCAAGATCAGATTCGCGGAGTATACTCGATTTGCCTGATTACAACATGGAGGAAAGAAACAATTTCTGTTTCTGTTTCTTTCCTCCGTGGTTACCTGGGGTGGATGCAAGATTTGGCGGTAGGGGTGCGTGCGAGAGTCCACACCACCTGAGACCCCACCATGGTTGAGGCTGGGGCGAGAAAATTTTGAGCATATGGACCTCTAGGTGCCCGGAAGTTGTACTCTCATAGAGTGACGGCGCCAGCAGGGGTGGGGGCAGGAGGCTTAATCCCCAAGCCCCATCAGTTTGGTCAAGTCCCCCCCCCCCGTCAGCTAAAGCTTTTCGGGCAGTCGGACCAAAAAAAAAAGGCCTAATTTTCCCATCCCAGTCATCTCCGGCCATCTAGAAGTCCCACTTTTTTTAAAATCTTGTTTTGGGAGGAGGGGACACCCCTCCTATACCAACCCCCGGCCCTCATATAACGCTGCGCACACTATAGTTGCAACCATAAATACTTAGTCCCCCCAGTCGGACATCTTAGCTCTCTCTTCCCTCCCCACCCCATAAATTATATCCTAGAACCGCCACTGCTCTCACACCTTTACAACCTTACCTGTAATTCATATCAAAAATACAATACAACAATTATTATTTTTCTTACAATTTAGGGGGTGCGATCGGACCGTCTGCACCAAACCACACCCCCCCCCCACCCTCTTGCATCCGCCCCAGGTTACAATAATCACAAAATTAAAGCTAAAAACTTTGTATCGGGGAACCTAGGCTTAGATTTTAATGAGCGTTATGGACCTCATGATGCATTAGCATTTTTAGATAATTAGTAATACTGTAATAACTAATATGACTTGCAGATTTAGCTTAGCAGGTCGAATTGATCACAGGCAACCATGTGATAGGTCTTGAGTTTTACTATTATAACATATATATACTGTATATATATATATATATATATATATGCCTATATACACAAACAATTAATCGCATACCGTATTTAATCCATCTTGACTTCTCTATCTTATGACCTAATGCAAAATCGGAGGAAGACATTCTGTACTTTGGTATGATTTTTACAAAGATATACGTTGCTACCGTTAGCTTAGATTCACCTAGTAATTAAATATTAGGTCAATTTGCTCATATTACACAGGGTACGAAAGTATAATACATACTCCAAGTATTGAAATACACGCCATCGTGTTGGGATTCAATATTTCGACATTAATTATGTCATCATCAGGAATTATACTCCAAGTATTGAAATACACGCCATCGTGTTGGGATTCAATATTTCGACATTAATTATGTCATCAACAGGGTACTGTATGACAAATATTTAGATATAAAAATTAATATTTATAACATACAAACTTTGGTGATTAGATGTTGACTGATTACCTAATTAACTTTTTTTTTTAATGTTGGAGAAAACTAAACATCAGTGTCAAAAACCGGGTTGTGTACACTCATTTCGTAATCGCCCTGCATCCTCGTGTCTGCTTGCAATAAGTGGTTTGAGTCAACCTTAGTCGGTTGTACACACTTTTCCACATCCACCTGGAAAACAAAAACAATCATGGTATTTTACATTTCGCTAACAGCGAACTGCGTCCAATTATATATATATATATATATACAATATATATATATATATATATTATATATATACAGTATATATATAATATATATATATATAGAATATGATGAATTAAAGTTCAAAGTACGCTAAAGTTGGCACAAAATTCAACTGTCTCTACATATAATACATGGTGTACTGAAAGTTCAAATTGTTTATTATTGAGTATATGCCCACTCGTGTTGCAAATTAAGCAGACACAGACTAAAAGTATGAAGTAATTATAACATTCAACTAATCCTAGGTACTTAGGTGAAGAGAAACATACGTAAGTAATTTGCAAAACCCAACGACACAAGAAATGCACACCAAAAGCTCGAACCCGACCTCAGTGCTGAGAAGTCAAACCACGCGGATCACTTCCTCATAGTAGTCTAAAACAATACTACCATTTTATCTCGAAAACTCGTATAAATGATAATACTGTTGTCTAATAAATCATAGACCAAAGTGCAAGATTTTATTAGATGTACTGTATGTTTACCTGTATAGTTTTATCCGGTCCTTGCGTGGCTAATTGCAGTGCCTTTGATAGAAGTTCACATATCTCAGCATCAAACACTTTGTTACCTGTCTCAATCTTAGAATTTACTATAGCTTCAATTTTCTTCACAACTGGCAACTCTCCTTTTCCTTTTTGTCGGTGGTGTTCGCCTGAACTGTTTGCAACTTTTAAAAAATAAAATACGAAAATCAAAACCGTCTTGCAGTAATTCTATAATTATTTTTAAATCATATTGGTCGGAGTGGTTGATGCATACGGAACGACTATATAATTAAAATATGTTTACCACTTACCTACACTCATTGAACATTTATCACTCTGGGGTGTGCTTTCGGATACTACCTTGTTTGGTCTGAGTTGTTTCTGCACTTTTTTTAAAGATGCAATGGTATATAAATAGGGGTTGATTGCTGAATTAATTGGCAATATAAAAACTGCTGTCCAGGCGTAAACATCTGTCGGGATATCAACTCTTCTGGTTAATGACAATATCCCCATGATTATAATTGGTACCCAACAAAGAAAATCCGTAACAACAATAAAAACCATCCGTACAGCCAGTGCTATATGTTGTCTGTTTACGGAATCTATCGTACTCATCTGTTTAACTCTTGCGCTAGACCTCTTAATAAGGAAAAAAATTCCAGAATAAGATAAAAAGATTATCAAGAAGCAGAACATATTGACACCAATAAAAATTGCAACAGTATATTCCCATCCTCGTACTTTTTCTGATGTTAGTGGTAGTGCCAAACAGACACTTGTGACACCATAGAACTCACTGTTGAAGTAAGAAGATGGCAGTGCTGGGATGATGCTCAAGATCAACGTTATTGCCCACCCGCCTGCTACCACTCGTTTCACTGATTTTTGTGTCAGATGAAATCTGTTAAATGGAAATGCTATGTGAAGAAATCTGTCGCAACTAATCACAGTCAGAGAGAATACCGATGTTTCACTTGACAGAAAAGCTAAGATTCCCGCGAAGTTACAAATAAAACTTCCTTTCCAATATCTATCATGTGTAACGTAATCATCACGATAATACACATCAGCACTTGCAATGATCAACATATATACACCCATGAGGGCATCTGATACTGCAAGATTCGTGATCAGAAAAGACTGGGTGTAAGAAGGACTTTTTACTGATGGCCAGTTTCTAGCGCGCCATGTGATCACAAAGACGTTTCCAATTAGTGCACTCAATCCGAAAACCCATAAAAAGACTCTGAGAACCTCGTTCTGCATCAGATTTTCACAAGAGGAAAAGACGTCAGCATCTGGTGTACAATCGACATCAATATTGTCGTTCAGTAAGCAGCAAAATGCGTAGTCATCGGAGATTCTGAAACATATTACAATAGAACTGATATTGACAAATATAATAAAGACGAAATTTCTGTACTCGCGTGTAGTGGGTTTTAAGCAAACTCAGAGTGGTCTGGCATATCTAATCAGTACCTGAACTATAAAATGTCATTACGAGGCTTTATGAATAAAAACAATAAACAATGCTTATGTTAGAAGTTACATATTATTTGTTAACTGTAAATATACTTACAATCTGTTGATAGACGTCAGATCATTAAATATGTTTGTATCGACGTTACCAATGTCATTTCCCGAAATATCTCTGTAAATTAAACATCCACAGCACAAAAAATTAAATAGGCTATTAGGCCTTTATTATGAACTGTTATTTTCAAGGAGTTATGTTAACTCCAAATGAGTTGTTCTGTACCGTTTTTAAGTATTTATTTTTGTACTTGTAAACCTTACAATTGTTTATAAAGAATTGTAAAAAAATATTGTATTTCATTCTCTCGGTTTTGTTATTATTTATACTCACAAATATTCCAGTTCTGCTAATCCTGCGAATACTCTTTTGTCTATAGATTTCAAACCATTACCATGTATATCACTAAATTGATTAGAAAGAAAGAAAAAAGAAAAAAGTATCAATGGCCTAAAATCACACAGTTAGGACTATGTTGTTTATCTAAGCTAGATACACAATTTCAAGCGTTTCCTATGGTAATCAATTTCGGTTGATTTCTCTAAATAATAGTTATGATCGCCACCGTGTGTCTTTCTGTTTGGTTTGTCTATTAGCAGAATTACGGTATGCAAAAACCAATGAATGGATCAGTAAAGAATTTAATGAAATGGAAGGCTACATGTTGGTTTAAAAAAGATGTTAATACATTTTCCAGTTGAAAGTCAAAGATTAATGTCACAGAAAGTCGTTATACTTACAGGTAATTCAAACTGTGTAATTCTTTAAAGACATCACCACTTAATGACGTTATCATGTTGTCTTGGATGCAACTATAAAAATGAAATACATCAACGATAAATGAAGTCTGATAAAAAAAAAAAGTAAAAAATTAAAGGCTGATGATCTGGGTTAGCGACGGTCGGTCAACAAATCACTCGTGTGTGAGCACTTGACTGCTGACGTAACTCAGTTTCGTAAAATCCGAATAGGTAGTCATTAAAAAGCTACAAATAATAATAACTATGCGAAATAAGGTAATTAAATTTATCATTCCAATAT
Organism: Anneissia japonica; assembly: GCF_011630105.1. NCBI lineage: Eukaryota > Metazoa > Echinodermata > Crinoidea > Comatulida > Comatulidae > Anneissia > Anneissia japonica. The sequence goes on along the minus strand of NW_022699796.1, from coordinate 812,168 downwards.
TGCGTATTTCATTCTTAAAGGAAACGAGTCAACTTACAGTATCTTTAGATGTATGAGCTGGACAAAGTCTGCGTTTGTGACTCCCGCGATACTGTTTCCCGAGATATCCCTACAAAATAACATATATCAATAACTATATTATTAGGGCACATGGTTTACAGCCACTGTGTCTTAGTCATTTAAGTTCATTGTAGTCATACTTACAAGATTATCAAGAACTTGAAATTTCTCAGATTGTTGTAAAGTAGCTCATTCACCGAAACGACAGGATACGAAGAAACTCCGCTCATGTTTCTGAGAATTTGTAAGTGAAACAAAATATTTGAAAATGTATATTATCGTATAACTGTTAGGCATACAGTATTATCTTGAATTACTTCATAAATCTTTTCAAAAATATATTTCAATTACTAATGTGAGGGTGACAATGGTTTGTGTTTAATTGGTTTGAAAAACTGAGAATTCTTTCATGAATAATGTGATTATGTTATATTGTCATTAGGCAAAGCGTATCATATACTCGATTGTCATCTAGAAATCAATGTACTGTAGCTGTATTTCGTACGACATCTAATTTATGCGATACTTTCAGGTAGCTGGCAAAGTACAGGCAATATACTGAATACATTTTTTTTTAAAGAGAAACGTTTTCTCATTAACAACTGACCCAAGCTCTGTTGTTTAAAAAAATAAGCTAGGCCTCTAAGCCTAAGCATTTTTAATCCATTTTTACTATAGCTTACTAATGAAGATTTAATAAGTGTACATTTTGACTTACAAGTATCGTATATCTGTTGGAATAAGAGCACCTTTATCCTCTCCCCATTGAGTACCAGAACAGTTAAAAGAAAGACCACTGCAGGTACATCCTTCAGGACACGTCACATCTGAAATAATATTGTCAACAATTATGATATCAAACGGTTGGGCTATCAAGTATAGATTTAATACTATACTGTCGGTTTGACCAATAAGCTGTGCTTCGAGTTCATGGTAGGTAGTAGCAAAAAACACCAAAATGGAACACAATAACGCTAGAGGAAACGATTATTAAGCTATGAAAATGTGATTATAATGGCAAATGTGAAGATACTTGAATACTTTTTCAAAATTACCGTAATGGTATACAGCATTAAAATTTACTTACTGCAGAAAAGTTCATCATCACCACGAACACAGTCTTTGATATTGTTACAGACACGATCTTGAGAGATACAGTTTGTGGCATCTTTGCATTTGAAATATCCTGGACAGTTATAATCATCTATAAAATATCGATTTACATTTATTCCATATTTACTTGTAAATGTACAGCATTCGTTTTTTTTAAATAAGCACCCCTTTTAGTTAAGCTCACCGCGAGAAAAAGTTCACCTTGGAAAGAAGCCCATTTACTGGTCCTAAATATATAGAAGCCCTTCTTTTCGGAAGTTGTACGGTAGATCCTAATACAAGCCAACACACATGGGCTATGTAAGTAAAGCCGGGTACTCACTGCGTCGTACGACGGTCGTACGATCGTCGTACGACGAATCAAACTCCGCACCCTGTGAGCGTTTGACGAATCGACGCCGTTTGGTGACTGCCGGTGACAGACTGAACGGATCGTTATTGAAACATCCTCCGTTGCGCGCGCGTCGTGGCGTTGCGTTCTCCATAGAATCGCGTCAGCCGACGACCGTCGGGCCCAGTGAATAGGCATACACGGCTTTAGGAGTAGTGTTTTTGTATTTAATGTTTCCAAAAATTGTAAATATTCACATTAATATATCATTACCACAATATTGTTCATCTTCTCCGTTATCACAGTCATTGCTTCCATCACATCTACTTTTGATTGGGATGCAGAATGAGTTAGGACACTTATACGTGTGAGCTGGACATTGAAACGCAGCTGCAATTAACAAACATTATAATACACGAAGATTTACTTTAAATTTAACGCGTCAAGTAATAATAGTAATAATAATAATATTAATAATAATAATAATAATAATAATAATAATAATAATAATAATAATAATAATAATAGTAATTGGTGAT
>NW_022699796.1:808141-810049 GCF_011630105.1 Anneissia japonica | reverse complement strand
TTTTTTTTTTTTTTTGCCTTACCCGACGTGGAAAAAAAATACACCTATACATGTTTCTCCTGACGCAAATCCAGTTATTGTCTATTATTCTATCACGACAATAACAATTACTATCAACACTGCAGTACCCGCTGCTTATTTGGACTCGAATTCAACCCTGGCCATCAGGCGCAAGCTCGGTGGTCTAGGTATGATGCCAGGCTAGTGATCTGGAGATCGTGGGTTCGAGTCCCACCCAAGAACAACTTGGTATTTTTTCGCAGTTGTTTTTAAATGTACTGAGTATTCGGTTCATTTCCACGTAAGGTAGGTCAAAAATTACACCTATACAAATAATAATAATAATAATAATAATAATAATAATAATAATAATAATAATAATAATACAATTCAATCCAATCCAATATTTGTATAGCGCCAAAATCTAGTTCACTATTCAGAAGCGCTTTCATTCTCTATACTCCAAAAATTCCATTATTGAAAGGCACAATCAAAAAGATGTTTTCAGTTGGGTTTTTATTTTATGCAGTGTTTCAGCTGACTGAATGTTAAGAGGTAGATTGTTCCATAGGTTTGGTGCTGATGAGATAGATGATATAATTATAATACTAATAATAATAATAATAATAATAATAATAATAATAATAATAATAATAATAATAACCATAATTGACGTACCACAGTTGTATAAATGACTGCGATCTCGACAGCCTAGTATGTTCCCATATTCATCATTGTCAAGCAAACATATATACCGCTGATCTACACAAACACCGTTTTCACAACGCATTTCCAAGTGTTTACATGTAAGGCTAGAGGCTGTTACAAATAAATCAATTAGAATTATTAGAAAAAAGGAAAAACCAATTATAATTGTAATTATAGTAATTATAGGTCTAGTTTAGCAATTTGTTAAAAGTAAAGAAGATAAAGAGTGCAATAATAATTATCGCATTAAGACTACGTACGACAATTGCGTTCGTCTATTCCGTTTGGACAGTCTGATATTCCGTCACATATATACTTTTGATGTAAACATTTACCATCACTGCATCGTAACTGGCTTTTGCTGCATTGAGCTAAAACAAAAAGATAAGGCAGGTATATTGCAAACAAGTGTCTTTTATAGGATTTATAAAGTAGGCCTATTTCTTTTTGTTTAACGTGATAGTCCTATTATACTTTCGTAAAATTGTTAACTGGTACAGGGTGGAAATGAGGTTTAGTTCCCAATATCTGCAAAAGGTAAGGGTAGAGTTAGTGGGTAAAGGTAGGAAAATAACACCATAACTCGCAGCGTCATTGTGCCAAATTGCGTATGGACGTGGTCCGTGACTACCTGTCGGCCGTAAAGAGGCGCTTAGGGTTCTTTAAAGTGTGCACGAGCCAGATGCGTACATTAAACCTCCATTTAAGGTTAAGACTTGGTTCTGCCAGCCGAACCCTGGGCGGGCGGCGAGAGGCGGAACCAGCGCCGATGTAAGGCGCATGCCTTATCGCCTCGACTCGCCAACAGACTTAAATAAATCCCAGTTATTGTTTAAGAATAATTTGTAAAAATATATTACTTAGCATACATACCACATTTCAACTCATCCGTTCCATCTATACATTCTGGAATTCCATTACACCTTAGTGAAGATTCCAAACAACGACCGCCATCACATCCAAACTCGTTAGCATTACAGTTAAGGAATACTATAGATATAAATAAATTAGTTCAAGCCAAGACTATGGTATTTTATTTATATAGTGCGTAAAAGACTAGCATTACCACACATGTGCACGCGTGTGTGGAATCAGAGCCCAGTGACCCAGATCAAGCATCTGCTTAGAGAACAGAAGGTACCGGGTTCGAAACGTGGTTGTGAAAAATGTTGTTTTACACTGACATATTCCTATAATTTT
>NW_022699796.1:801159-805981 GCF_011630105.1 Anneissia japonica | reverse complement strand
ATTTACTCATTAAAACTCATTTAAAACTAATTTGGAAAACTTTTTTGTTTACAAAATCGCTTTAATTGGGTTAATTGTTCACTGCGCCTTTGATAATGTTTTTTGAATTGGCGCGTTATAAATTTCTGCATATTATTATTATTATTATTATTATTATTATTATTATTATTATATATATAATTATACATGTATAAGCAAATACGAAAATGAAGCGATTGCGTACGTCGACATAATAGAGACATAACATTTATTCCAGACACGCCTGTGTCCTTCAGCGTTTACACGTATGAACATTTATACGTGTACACGCTGAAAGGACAAAGGCATGTCCGAAATATTCGTCTAAAATAAATGTTATGTCTCTATTATGCCAACGCTTACAATCGCTTCTTTTTTGTATTTGCTTATATTTTTGAGAGACATAATGGCAGTTTGGTGGCTGTGGTGTGTGAGTGGGTGGATGGATGGATGTATTATGGTTTTTATTTCCATATACTGTATGCACTTGAAAACTAAATCATAACTTAAGCGAGTCTATGTAAAAATAATTTAGGACATGATACCTTCGGTTTGGATGCTGTTAAACGACCCAAGCCATACAGGAGTAACACGTGATTCTACACAAAAAAAAAAGTAAACACATATTACTTTTTCTTCATGAGTACAGTAATCCTAATACCAATACCAAAAACAATACCTAATACCCAATCAACTGAAATTGATGTTTTCATTTTTACTATTGAAAAAACAGCAGCATTCGGAAAACATTAACCATAACCATAATAAAAAAAATAGCAGCACAATCAAACTATAATATTAACAATATAACAATCGTATTAGGCCTATTTACAATATAATTGTCGATATAGCAATAAACTGAAGACAAATAGCACTTTACAGACTAACAAATGTTAATACACGAGTTTTCGACCACATAGTAGTCTTCATAAGGTGAATTTATATACAAATAGGATAATATACATGATGAACAATAGAATTAGTAATTGTAATAGTTACAATTTTAATAGTTACATTCAAAAGCAAAAAACTTATCTCTTCTCCATCTTATAAGTTTTTTGACACACATGTAAATTGATTGTTTGTTTTTGTTTTTGTATTTTTGAAACACATTTTTTCATAATCTTACGATCATTAATTAATAATAATAATAATATGTTAATTAATGAACATCATCAGTGGGTAGTTAATGTGCACTTTGAGTAATGCCATTGTCATAGCGCCACTAAACATTGCTTTCTGTCGTGGATATTGGTGCTATATAAAATACTGTTGATTGATTAATTGATTAATTGATTGATATATTAAAAGTGGTAGTATTTATCAAAGCACAAACTGCACTATGAGAAGCTAAAAAACAACAATAGTAATATTAACAAAGTCAACAAAATAGCAATAATAATAATATAATAACAACTGTAATAGTACGAATAATAATAGACCTAATTATAGGCCCAATAATAGCAATGTTCATAAAAATGTTTATTATTATTAATATTAATGTTATAGGCTTAATAATAGTAAAATTATTAGTAGTAATGATAACAATATAAATAATAATATTAATAATAATAAACAGACCCTAATAAAAATAATAATAATAATAATAATAATTTACTATACTGTATGATTATAATAATAATAATAATATTAATAATAATAATAATAATAATAATTTATATAATTACCATAAAAACAAGATACTCCTGCATCTTCAGAATGTTGACAGTCATGGGTACTTATACTGTGACACTGTAAAAGTTCAGTTTCTTCACCAGTACACTGAACCTCATCCAGATGTATTGGTCCCTCACCAGCTCCGAATCTGCCATTGACGTAGAAAGCACTCGCACCATCAAAGCCAAGTTGACGACAGGCAACTAAGGCATCGTCTAAGTCCCAGTTATCATCACAAACTGTTCCCCATTTTCCGTTCAAGAACAGTTCTACACGTCCCGCTGATTTGCTGCCATCAGAAAGTCGAATGACATCTGAAAAACATTTAAAAAAAAACAAATTATCAAAAATGTTGTGACGGCTTAATTATTTCTATTAAAATGTTCAGAAATGGTACAGTACCGTATGGCAAAAAAAAAATTGATGATATAAAACAGACATATTTAAAATTATTCTTATTATTAACTATCATCATTATTATCATTTTATCATTATCTTTATTATTCTCATCATTTCATATCATCATATCATAAATCGATAAACGAAAAATACTCATCATCACTAAAACAGATCATACATTTTAAACTCACCTGTAGAGCAAATCACGCCAGCATCCTCCTGATGGGAACAGTAGCCTGTATCGGGCTCATTATAGGGACAGTCAAATAAGCTCCTTTCTTTGCCACTGCACCGAAAATCATTAGCTATAATTGGACCAACGCCTTCACCGAAAGCTGCTTCACGATGGGCTGTGATAGCCCCAATGTAGCCTGCCATAATGCAAGCGACATTGGCATCATCGGTGTCCCAAGAGTCATCGCAAACTGTTCCCCATTTATTTCTTGTATATATTTCAACACGACCGCCGTAGTCCACTACTGATCCTTCAAAACGTATTCCAACTGTTAACAAATTAATTGAAATATATTTCAGTGACCGAATTACTAAATTAATAATCAACATCAGGTTTTGATTATTGTGCTTATAATTAAAGCCGGGCGCTCACTGCGTCATACGACGGTCGTACGACCGTCGCACGACGAATCCAACTCTGCTCCCTGTGCGCGATATACGACACAACGCCATCCTGCTGATTGTCGGTAGCAGCAAAGAGTATAAATAGCGTTGTTGGCTCTCTTGTTCTATTTATACTCTTTGGTAGCAGTCTGAACGGATTGTCATTAAACATGATCCGTTTCGCGCGCGTTGCCGCGTTGCGTTCTTCATAGAATCGCGTCGGCCGACGACCGTCGTGCGCAGCTAGTGAGAGCCCGGCTTTAAACAACCAAAATCTCCATCGCTATCTCCGTTATTTAAAATTCACCATTAGGCCTATCATCATTCCAATCTCATTATCTATACAATTACTTTCGTTACGATATGTTTTTAACCAATTTTATTTTTATTTCGAACATGATACCGTATAAATACTCGTAGGGACCCTGTGCCATCATTCGTTTGTTGATGTTTTAGGATGGATTACTGTTAGAATATGGGTTAGTCATAAAGTACTGGATCAACATTATTATCAATCAAAAATAGCCATTTAATTGGGATTACTACATTACGACTTACTATCCAAACATTGAAGTTCAACAGCATGTTTGCTACACTGTACACCGTGCTCAAATCGGCATTGTAACAGACTGGTTTCGCTTCCTTCACATCGAACCACGATGGCATTAGGTGCCCTGGGACCAGTTTGGTCAGGCTGCGTTGCGCTAGCACCGAGAAAATGTAGTTCCCTACAAGCAATCTCAGCAGCATGGGAATTCCAATAATCCTGACAAACATAACTCCAACTACTGTTTTTGAAGATTTCAACCAATCCCTGATGACCTCCTTCTTCAATTCTTATCGTATCTATAAATTAATGGCAATGAATAAAAATAGGTAAATAATATTTAATGACCCATTGACTAATATAGGCTGTTATTGGCAGGTCACCATCTTAACATTAGGTATATTGGGGATAACCGTACACAAATATCTTTGACAATAAGAAGTATTTCTAGATTTTTCAGTAACAATCACAAAAATGGTTGACTAGCAAATTACATTTCTGTTACCTGTTGAACATTCAGTGTAAGAAATCTTCGGATAAAAATATTCCCTTTCTTCAGTGGGGTCACATTGAAGCAAACCGTTGTATATGATGCAGTTTATGCACGCAGGAATAACATTATCTGGAGTTGTTTCCTGGATAAACTCAATTCCAGTTGATTGCTGTTGCAAGCAAACATGTTTAAGTACATTTTCTGTGTTGACACACATGTACTTCCAAGTGTTGTTAATATACGTTTGGGCAAAACCTGACTTTCTGGAATATCCATCAATAAGTCTTGTTCCACCTATCCAAGTAAATCAAACAGTCAATGTTTACGACGGTATGATATATTATGAAAGAAATACAAAAACAAAAACAAAAAACACTCTGTAGGCCTACTCTGTATTACTCGATAGAGATTGCAGGGTTAGAATTACTTTATATCTGTTCAGTTGTTTTTTTTTTTTTTTTTTAAGTATTTTTGGTCTTTGGTGTGTTTTTTTTTTTTTTTTAACGTAATAGTATGTTACGTACAATACTTGGCTGTTATGTTGTATGTTGTACTGTATTGTTCTGTATGTGGGTTTTTTTGTTTTTGATAAACTTAAACAATCTTTACATAATTATGATGATGTAATGATTACAGCAAATAAAAACACAATTTCTTTTTTTAATTGTAAGAAAGACCACTATTCATATTCACGTACTTGGTTCGCAGAATAGGTAAACATTCCTTTTGCACATTTTATTGGACATGATTTCAAACATGCACTCTTCAAATCTACTCTCCCTTCCCGAGCAAGAAATGTTGTGAAGAGCTGATGAAGTGCTGTTGGTAGTGGAGACGTCGCTAATATTTTTAACATCGTCAAAGTTAAGCTGCTTGCAAACAACCCTTGCGGCCTCCGTGTTGATATCTTGAGTACAGATGCTGTGCCATCCTGAGTCGGTATATACTTCAAGACGTCCTTCTGAATCAAATTCCCCATTAATTAGTCTTACTCCATCTAGGAAAAGTGTAAGAGTTTGTCAACCAATAACAGCACAGATATGACCTACTTTCGAAGCACCACCACAGAC
>NW_022699796.1:797091-801108 GCF_011630105.1 Anneissia japonica | reverse complement strand
CACAAACAAAATTATTTTGAATAATAAACATAAAGCAAGATCTGTAAAACAAATTTAGATAGGCCTATGTTTGTGACTTACCATCAGTAGCGCACGCGTTCTCAGCTTCGTCAGAATTATCTTGACAATCATTATCACCATCACATACCCAAGAATCAGGAATGCAAGCATTTGTGCCACACGTAAATTCAGTATCATCGCACGTAGGACGATCATCTATTCGAAATAAGAACGTTTCATCTGTCCTCATCATTTTGTCATTTGAATGGTATTAATTTATATATATATATATACCTGTCTCTTATACACATCTAGATGTGTATAAGAGACAGGTGTGTATGTGTGGTTTTTTTTTGTGTGTCAATTAAAAATGTTTGAACGAATTTAAATAATGATACATTATAAATGCCCGTACCAGATACTGGGTTTCCTCTTCAGTAACAAATTACTGTTCTCCCAGAGGGCCCATTACACATAAAACAGTCCACGACACACAAGACACACATTACTAAATTACACAAACTTTTACACAAACTAAATCTCAATATGAGGTTTAGGGAGTGGAGTTGTTTTGGTCGTGAGAAAAAGTCCTGCAACTGACAGGAATTGAACCCATGACCCTGGGATTGGAAGGCAAGCATCTTAACCACCAAGCTATTTAACTCCACTCCAGGTACATAAAGTGAGAGTAAGTTTTTACCAACTTCATAATAATAGTTAAGTAGGTTGTTCTTAAATTTACAGGGAATTTGTTAAGGCTTTTATCTGTTTCGGCCTTCGTGCTACAAAGCTATAACAAGGAACAAATGATAGTTAGTCCTACTATTGTTTCGTATATTACCCATGTACGATAGTAGAGCAACATTTTCTGAGACAAAGTTTTACAGATAATAAGTTCAATAGAATAGTTGCTTTATAATCTATAGATTAAACTTGTGAATACCACGTAAATTTTGATTTAATGTTACTTCAAGATGTTTGTGTTCAATCATAAATTGTATAGAGCTTTTATCTTAGCGTAAAGATATAATGCAGTTGTAGGCTTACCTCTAGCACAAGTGACTCCAGCTTGACGGTCGAGGTTGGAGGTTCTTTCTATGCTGCAATCAGATATTTCTTGTTCATCACCCACACAATTAACTACATACGAACGCATGCCAAATGTTGTTCCATATACTCCACAACAGTCAGAAAACTCGGCAGCAGGGTAACTTAGCTGATGGCAAATTATGTTAGCCTCAACGAGGTGTAGGCCATATATTGTTGACCACTGGTCAAAATAGTAAATCTCTACCCGACCTTCGTGTAACTCTTCGCCCACTAATCGAATTTGTACTATAAACAAATAATTTAATACAATCAAATTTCAAATGATTTTTTTTCCAATCATTTAACACTGACAACATACGGTGATTGAAAACAGGCAATCGAGGAAAAACAAAATGCTTCATATTGCCATTAGATGATATGCACATCTAAATATTATGTCAAAAATTAAAAAATAACAATGAAAATTTCGCTTATTGCACAAATACACTTATTTTGATAAGGTAAAGCATGTTCAATTGGTCTATAAAATGATTAAATATCATTATTATTATTATTATTATTATTATTGACTTACTTGGTAAACATATGATACCAACATCTTCAGAGTGACTACACTTTGGGTCTGTGCTTGAGTTGACAGGATTGCAACTAGGGTTAGAAAAATCTTCGATGCACCCGTTAATATTTGACCAAATGTCTCCTGTTCCTTCTCCAAATGTGTACACTAAATGTTCTTGGACGCCTTCGTAGCCCAGACTTTTACAAAGTAGATGAGCGTCACTTCTGGTCCATCCATTTGAGCATACAGTCCCAGAAACAGACCCAAGGACCTCAATTCGACCTTCCCTGTCTACTGTCCCACCGACAAGTGATATTGAACCTTCAAAATATAATATAAAAATATATCATAGCATTTTTGTCCTAACGAACTTCATTAGATAAATTTAGTGCACGTCGGCGTTTGTGTCGTCAGAGACTGGAACGTCAGGCTATGGTTTCCCCCAGTGTGCTTGAAGATGTCCCTTTAACTTATTTATGGAAGATAATTTAAACAATACAATATGGTAGACTCCCATCAGTAAGTACAGCATAAATATGCAAGCTTGTTTTTTGACCGACTGATCGCACCAATTTTTGCAGCACTCATCTACAAATAATCCCATAATATTTACGAACCCCGACAGGCATATCAGTAAAAACTGTACAACCGAAGATCAAATTCATAAAGCAAGATGTGTAAAACAAATTTAGATAGGCCTATGTTTGTGATTTACCCTCAGTAGCGCATGCGTTCTCAGCTTCGTCAGAATTATCTTGACAATCATTGTCACCATCACATACCCAAGAATCAGGAATGCAAGCATTTGTGCCACACGTAAATTGAGTATCATCGCACGTAGGACGATCATCTATTCGAAATAAGAACGTTTCATCTGTCCTTATCATTTTGTCATTTGAATGGTATTAATTCTGTCTCTTATACACATCTAGATGTGTATAAGGGACAGGACAAGTCTAAACTAACACTGAAGCATAATCTCTATTTAGTAATTTAATCAACAGTTTTCTTTGCATAGAAAGCATTATATTGAGCCTATAAATGCTGTGCTTAGGTACCACAATGACAGAGTAAGTAATCTTAGTGTCAATAGTACAACTATGTAAAATTGAAATTTGACTTCGTCGGATACCAAAATGGAAGGCAGACAAAAGTAAAGATAATAACACATAATCAAGATTAAACATCAAAAAGACAAAAAAAAAACTTGATCATAAATGCAGATATGAAATGGTCAATTAATAGTGTACAATAAAAAAAACCAGGTATAAATAATATAAGTATATTTAGGAAAATATGTACAATTGTGACATACCACATATATTCTCATCTTCATCAGAACGCTAAATATAATTATTATCCAAATTGCTAGAGTCCGAACTTCAGGATATGGTTTCCCCAGTGCGTTTGAAGATGTCCCTTTAACTTATTTATTGAAGATAATTTAAACAATACAATATGGTAGACTATTCCCATCATTTACTGTACAGCATAAGTACGCAAGCTTGTTTTTTGACCAATTTTTGCAGCACTCATCTACAAATAATCTCATATACGAACCCCGACAGGCATATCAGTAAAAACTGTACAACCGAAGATTAAATCAAAGAGCGAAACAAAAACAAAATTATTTTGAATAATAAACATAAAGCAAGATCTGTAAAACAAATTTAGATAGGCCTATGTTTGTGACTTACCATCAGTAGCGCACGCGTTCTCAGCTTCGTCAGAATTATCTTGACAATCATTATCACCATCACATACCCAAGAATCAGGAATGCAAGCATTTGTGCCACACGTAAATTCAGTATCATCGCACGTAGGACGATCATCTATTCGAAATAAGAACGTTTCATCTGTCCTCATCATTTTGTCATTTGAATGGTATTAATTTATATATATATATATACATTCCGAATAACCTTTAAGATAGCAGTACCAATAGTAGGGCTTTACGCACTGACAAGACTAAACTAATACTGAAGGGTATTCTCTATTTAGTAATTTAGTCAACAGCTTTCTTTGCATAGAAAGCATTATATTGAGCCTATAAATGCTGTACTTAGATACCACATTGACAGAGTATAATGTTCTAAACAATAAGTTCAAAGTAATTTTAGTGTCAGTAGTACAACTATGTAAAATTGAAATTTGACTTCGTCGGATACAAAAAATGGAAGGCAGACAAATAACAACATACCACATATATTCTCATCTTCATCAGAACCATCTTGACAATCAATTCCACTGTCACATACCCAGGTATCAGGAATGCAGTGTCCATTGCCACAATGAAATTGATAACTAGCACACGATGAAACATTACCTATCCATTACAGGAACATGCAGGTTATATATACATTAACATGCAGGGTTTATCAGTCAGCACAATATATATATATATATAT
>NW_022699796.1:785005-796789 GCF_011630105.1 Anneissia japonica | reverse complement strand
AGATGTGTATAAGAGACACTATTATAGCTGCAATATGGGGCCCGGACATTATTTATTACTGAAGCTTTCCTATTAATTACACCGCCAAGAATTTTAATTATTTTCAGGCCAAAATATAAATGATTAAAATTTGTTTTGACGTTAATTTGATGACGCAATCAGTCCTATTGACATGGTTTGTGATACTACATCAAGTATTTTTATTTATTAAAGCTGCTAACGGTCTGACTTGCTCGGCTCGGATGAGGTCAAAAAATAAGCGTGCAATTATCGTGTTACAAACAGTGGTGATTTGTTCTTACTCTAATTTCGAATTCGAAAAGTGATCACATGCTTTCCTCGTGTAGACTACAGTATTTCCATATGCCCGGCTATCACACCTTCTGTTTTGTCACAAATTGTACGCCTACTTTTAAAGTGTGACAATTCGTGGTCTATAAAAACAAGCATGGCTAACTCTGCCCAGCATGTAGCCGTGACCAAAATTCTACAATACATTGAAAATGGTCGGGCAAGATTACGCACGACCATCTTTATAAAATTCCACCTCCCTTACTACACCTATTAAACTGCAATGTTCCGGGACCGCGCTCACGTTCAGTACAAGATGCCAGATGGCTTTCCCTGTTTTTACCATAGGTCTCGTAACAACCAACTATTTTGTTTATCCCATATGTTCTCACTCTCATGCACCATACTCTTTTAGACATTGTCACAGACCTCACTTTAGATCTGTTGACAGGGTTTTTTCCTATAAAAATAACCCAATGTCAGTAAGAAATGTTATCATGTTGAAGAAAAGTATTTGTATTGTTTTGCCAAGTGATTTCTATGAGAACCGCAATGGAAATAAGTATTGCTGTATATTTGTACGAGTTCCTAATAAAGTCAATCAATCAATAAAATATCATTAAAATATATAGCTATAACAACTTTGCCTATCTTGTGACTTACTACATATGTTCTCAGCCTCTTCAGAATTATCTCCACATTCATTGTTGTCATTACATACCAAAAAATCAGGAATACAATTTCCATTAGCACATTGAAATTCACCCTCAAAACACGGTAAACTGATATCTATTGAAAATAAGAACATCGTTTGAGCTATGATCATCATTTTGGTCATTTATATTCTGTCAATAATAGGCCTACATGTAGCTACTACTATAGTAGCATAGGCCTACCGTAAAACCTCGAATTTTTACGACCCGTGGATGGGTTTCTTTTCGAAATCGGCCTCTTTACGAGATAGACATTCTTTTTGCGATTACGTTTGGAAACCAAGGAGGGGGATTCGATCTTTTCGAGATGGGATTCTTCTCGAGGTTAAGCTCATGCACCGTACTCGTTTATGCATTGTCATACACCTCACTCTAGATATGTTGACTCTGGGTGAATTCATATTCAATAACAATTCCCATGCACATATTCCATTATCTTTTAAACGTCACTAGCATATACCCTATGATGAGTGGGAAAAGGTGGCGATGTATAGGCCTACTTTTGAACGTGGGAAGTTGAGGATGCAATCGTTTTGGATGTTATAGTTACCATGTCATTCTTTTGATAAAGGACGTCTTTGTATTTAATGACATTTCGGGTGTCCTTGCTGAATAGTCCTTGTGAGAAATTATTATGCAGTTTGATCAAGGGTGGATCCAAAATTTTCAAACGGGGGTGGACAACAGTTTCAGAATAAATAAGCGAATAGCACATAACATTCCATTGAAATTAAAAATAAAAATTAATGGCAAAACGGGGCGGGCACGTGCCCCCCCCCCCCCTTCCCCATGTCGTCTCTCTCTCCTACTGGATGTTGCCCTGTTGTGTTGGGCTACCCTCTTATCACATATTTATTTGTCACATAAAATTTGGTAGTGTAGAGACAGCTTAACCTTGAAAGGTAATCTCGGTTTCTTTTTTTTTTCTACAAAAATGAACATTTAATGTGGTTGAAAATAATGCATATGGCGGATTTATTATAATTTTGGCCTATGAACAGGGTTTTTCCCCATAAGAATAACCCAATGTCGGTAAGAAATGTTATCATGTTGAAGAAAATTAGTTGTATTGTTTTGCCAAGTGATTTCTATGAGAACCATAATGGAAATAAGTATTACTGTACATTTGTACGAGTTCCTAATAAAGTCAATCAATCAATAAAACATCATTAAAATATATAGTTATGAAAACTTTGCCAATTTTGTGACTTACTACATATGTTCTCAGCCTCTTCAGAATTATCTCCACATTCATTGTTGTCATTACATACCAAAAAATCAGGAATACAATTTCCATTAGCACATTGAAATTCACCCTCAGTACACGGGAAACTGATATCTATTGAAAATAAGAACATCGTTAGAGCTATGGTCATTATTTTGGCCTACATGAAGCTACGACTTTAGTAGCCTATAGGCCTACCGAAAACCTCGAATTTTTACGACCCGTCGTGGATGGGTTTCTTTTCGAAATCGGCCTCTTTTCGAGATAGACATTCTTTTTGCGATTACTTTTGGAAACCAAGGAGGGGATTCGGACTTTTCGAGATGGGATTCTTCTCGAAGTTAAGTCCATTGGGCTTCTATTCGAGGTTTTACGGTATGCTACTATTTAATGTAACATTCATTAGGAATATTAGCTTTCAGAGAAAAATAATATAGTACAGATCTCATTTTTTAATTCAGTATATAGAATAAGTGAAAACGTAACTATTTTGATATGTGTTTCAATGGAATTCCATTACCTAATTGAGGATGTTTTCACATTTTAACATAACATAATATAATAATAAATAGACCTAATAATAATAATAATAATAATAATAATAATAATAATAATAATAATAATAATAATAATAATAATAATAATAATAATAATAATAATAATAATAATAAATGTAGTATCAGCATTGTCGATTGCTGTTACTATGGTGGAAAAGCTTTTACAATAAAGGCATGACCTAAGTTTCCTTTTGAAAATGGCGACGTTTATGACAGTTTTAATATGAAGAGGAAGTGTGTCCCATAAAATTGAACGGGAGGTGCACATGAAAGTGATCGCCATTAAGGTTATACAAAATAAAAAGAAATATTTTTTTAATGTACAAGTTAAAGTAGGTAATATATAAATTTGAAATCATGAAAACTTACCATAACTGCTGCTGCTGCTTAAACCTAAATGAAGTAATGAACACATGATTGCCAAAACAAGTTGTCGAAAACAGGGCGTCATTTCTACAGAAATATACAAGGCTTATTTTCTGAGACCTAATGTAATTTTCCTGTGAATAACATAAATATTCAATGCAGTTATTAATCCTATAAAAAAAGACTATAAATAATATTATCCACTGTGCAGGCTTACACCAGACCAGCGTAGGACTACTCGTTTTATCTAAGTAATATTGACGTGTATGCCTATTAGTCTGTCACTCCTTACTGAAGATGGTAATGGCCTCGTAACACCGTATTGTCTTCCTGTTAAATCAATTTCAGTTTCGAGTAAAATCGGCCTTGTTTGCTGGTAATACACTGACCGACCCTTAAAAATAATTGTGTACTAGCGTTCACTGAAAATTAAAATGGGAATAACACTGACGCGCAAACCTAATTTTTTTTACTATGAATGAACCTGGTAGCATGATTCGGAAATCGGAAGCAAGCCACCCCTGTGAAAAGCCATCCAACAATAGATCATGCCATTGTAAGGTGGGGTGCACAATGGGTGTCCTGATACTAGTCTACAATAGTTTTCGGCTGTGCTAGGAGTTGTTTGTGTCATACCTATTTTATTCTTTTGTGTATTATGAATTATAAACTGGGTGTAGTCTGGCATAAATACTTAGTACAGTACTCCAAATGCAAAACATGATAGCTTCTCTTAATTATGCAATTGAATGGTTTCTATAAATATATTTTTTTACAGACAACATTTTATTTATTCTTTTTTCAGTGTCTCGCATGATTTGGGCGACAGACAAGATCAATCCAAAAAGGGGGTAATGTGATGAAAGCAAGGAGGTATGGTCTCGCCCAAATAAGAGATGTTTACACTATTAAAGGTTGAAGGCAATCCTGTATGTAATTATAAATATAAAAGATACATGAACAATTTAAACTAGTAAGTTTTTAGTTGAATATGATGCTCCAAAGCCGTACTTGTTATTAACAAAAATCGGACGTAATAAATGCCAAAAATATACAGCACCGTATTAATTTATTGCAGTTTAAAGTCAATAAATACGTGTTGTCAATATTCCACTTCATTGAGGCCGGAAATAACTTCGCAAAAAACTTTATTATGTGCCATCCAGTCATGTCACAGCGTACGAAGATAGCACATCATTTTAACATTGCAGAGGTTGTCTTTAAACATGTGGAATGTCTATTATTTATATGTCATGTCTATTTTAATAAATGACTGAATACGTTTCTGTTCACTTAACATTTCTTTACATAAACTAAACTACTACCAGCATCTTTATAGCAATTATTAGTCGTTATCATGAGGCAATCCTACTTTGTTTTTGCCAGGCTTGCAGGGTAAGTTCATGATTGATAGCCGTCGATTCGACTACATTGTTCTCTGTAAGTTCTCTTCACAAAAATACTCGGCTCGAGTTATTTTCCGCCCGATGACGAGTCGAATTCAATTGAATCGAGTAGTAGATTGTAGAGACTTAATTAGCTGGAGTTACCTATTTCATACTCCTTGTTTTTTGGGTTTTTTTTTTTTTTTGGTGGGGGGGTTTCTTTTTTTTTTGTATACATAGTTTATCTCTTTTTAAATATTGAGAATCAAAGCTAGCGAACGATGGATTTTATTTATTTTTTGCTTGCTTTTAAAATATGAAATGAATAAATTGCATTCGCAAAATGTAAAAAATCAATTTCGCCTGATATACTAACAAAATATTACAAAATACACCTACCAGGAGACTAGATTGACCAAGGCAGAAGTTCTAATTGTTACGGGTATTGCAAACTAGGCCTATTGTTTGTGCCCGGAGCAGAGCATAGGAAGTACGCCGGATTGGTCACTGTGAACTAAAACGAATAAACATTCCACAATCAAACATCAATTTTCATTACTCCCATCCAGAGTTGCATACTAGTTAATACCAAAGTGAAACATCCGTATTTTTTCCTGTCAAAATACGTTTTAAGCCAGCTAGTCTCAATGTGGTACTGTAGGCCTATTGATAATCTATTTAAATTCCTGGAAAGAGTATTTAGACTCCATTAATCTATGGTAAGGCCAAAAAAAATCTTGTGTTGGCCACGTTTTGGGAAAATCGAAAATATGTGTAGCTGCGTAGATTTTTTTTGACCAATAATTGATGCCTAAAAAGTAGAAAATACACAAAAAATACAACAAATGTCATTTTAAAATCTATATTGAAGAGCAAAACGATCTCATAACACTGTTGTATCACCTACCGTCCAGTAAGATAGATATATTCCAGCCTTTTTAGCTCATTAAAAGAAATATTTTTCGTTGTAGTGAAAAAAAAAATAAATAAAATGCCGAACCTCAATTTTGGGTCGGTCGGCCGTGGCCAACACAATAGTTTTTGTTATTTGGCCTTATTCGCCTATTATTGAAACAGCACGGCTCAGTTACATCACTATCTGTCATGCAACACTGGTGTCAAGGTTTGTTTCAGGCACGTATGTTGTTCTCCTAGCTTTTGATATTGAATGTGTAATGAGATGACAACATTATATAAAGATATTGCTAATTTAGGTTAAGAATTCTTCTGTTCTGTTAAAATCCCTCCAAAAAGCAAAGACGATGACATCAGTACAATGGCCAAGGATGTTTTTTTTTTAATCTTTCATGTGGGAACCTTTCAATTTTATTATCCACTTGTTTACATAGACCAACTCAACGTTATGGCCAAGGATGTGCCAAACACCACACTTGATCACTTTTATTATTAATACCAATCCCATTCAATACAAAAGTAACGGACAACTCTACTTAAACTAAACCTCATTAAGCTTTTGATACGTTTGGCGAAACGGCCTTTTGTCGATTACTTGAAATACTGGTATCCGTGAAAGTATGGAATAGGCCTTATAAAAGATAAATTATATACGGCGTTAACAGCAATGTTAAATTTGGTGATGCTGTTACATATTTTTTCGATGTTAACGAAGGTGTTAAACAAGGCTGCGTCTTGTCTCCCATTTTTATTAAATTTATATTTTTATTAATGAACTTCTAAAATGTTACGTAATGAAGAAGTAGGCTGTTATACTTCAGGTATAACAATTAGCTGCTCTTTTGGGCTGACGGCGTCGTTTTATAATTGGTAATGATGAAATTGATTTTAAAAACATGCTTAATATTACGAGTCAGTTTTTAAAAAAAAATGGAGACTTTACTTTAACTTTAATAAGTCAAATACAGTTGTGGTTGGCAAACGAACAAACAAAAATAAACATTCCTTTAGGTGAGCATCATGTTACAGAAGTTGGTAGTTATATGTACCTGAGTGTCAAGCAATATATCTAGGAGCTTTTCCAAATGTATTCATATTATGAGGTTACAGGGAAAGGTACGGTAACAGATTAATCGGTTACATTAAATCCATCTAATAGTCAGAATAATTTTAATAGAGTTTATTTTAGGGATATCTTGTGGAAGACAACTATGCTTCCGTCCACAAATTATGCGTGTGCAGTATCTGCCTCAGATAGTGCAAGTGATTACAACAAATTAGAAAACTTTACAATTACAAATTGATAAATCAATTCTTAAAGCACCAAGAAATACGCCGGCATCTGAACTACAATGATCTAGGTTGGGATAATGAGAATATCAATAATGAAAAGAAAATTAAATATGTTGACATACTTGTTAATTTAGATGATCACCGATGGCCTTTAGAAACTGTTATTAAGTGCATTGTTTGCCATACATAATGATGATGTTAACCTAAGAAGCAAACGGCTAGTTCTATCAAAAGCATTCTATCTCATCAACGCTGGATTTAAACATGTCTTCTCAATTGATATCCCACGTGATTCAACAAGTCATTTATCTGTATCAATCGTCAAATGTATAATGATGAGTGGAAGTAAAACTTGTACACAATCATCATTATCTAAGTATAACTGTAAGAAAATTATCTACTATTTAAAACAGATTTCTTTGGTGCCCAACTAAAATTCAAGTCCCGCTCAAACACACTTTAGCTCGAAAACAGAATAAGCAAATGGGACGAGAACAAATTGGTAAATGTTGAGCAGGATACTTGCGTATGTGAGCTTCAGGAATCGGGACCTTCAGAGTTATGGAATCTCTTTTGGTCAAACGAAGATGTTGATTTATTTCTTATGCTGGGTGGGGACTGTAATGAGATCATACTTATTTTCCCGGAAATTTAGTAAATACACACACAATATTTGATGAATTCTGTAAATGTTATTTAAAAAGGGTATGGGCATTAAGGTTAAAACCGTCAGTCTAACGCTGTAGACAGATGTAACTAATTTACTCATATAAAATTCAGATCATAAGAAAAAAACAGGTAGTACGGATTTTAACATATAGACAATTAATGACGAGATTCAAGAAAAATGGAGAAAATGAAAAGACGGGATCGCAAATGATGTTATGCTGACGGCTATCAACCTCAATATCACCTAGAAATTTGATGTGGAACAGATTAATTGATATTATTTGTATCATTAATTACATTATTATTACCAGGGCCGGAACGTCTTTCAAAGTGACCCACTAGTAAGATGAATGGGAATATGAATTTCGAGGGGAGTCGATCATACAAACATCTGCTGTTACTATTATTATTATTATTATTATTATTATTATTATTATTATTATTATTATTATTATTATTATTATTATCTTATCATTATTATTATTGTTATATTATTATCATTATTATTATTATTATTATTATTATTGTTATTAGGCCCTATTATTATTACCATTATTATAATTATTATTATTATTATTATTATTTTGATTTTTATAGTTTTATTGTGGATGCACCATTGATGTGATGTGTGTCGCTGTTTTCCGTATAATTATTATTATTATTATTATTTTTATTATTATTATTACTATTACTATTACTATTACTATTATTATTATTATTATTATTATTATTATTATTATTATTATTATTATTATTATTATTATTATTATTATTATTATTATTATTATGAGGGTTGGGAAGTGAAGTTGTTTGGTCATGAGAAAATCCTGTTGCCTGTAATGAAGAGTTGAGAGAAGGACCATGGGAGATGTAAAAAACAGGAAGATAAAAAAAAAATATAACAGCCAAGATATTCATATCCAGCAAAAGTATTTAATATCATATTCTTACGGCTGATTTTTTTACGCAAGTCATTAGTAACATCTACTTAAATTAAAAATGAATACATAAATCGACGTGATAGGGTGTTCAATTCAATTGTATAACATAGTTGTCATACTCCCTGTAATATATTTTTTGTGTGTGTTATTTAGCATGAATATATTGTAGAAGGACTAAACAGTATTCATTATTATGATTATTAGCATTATTTATCGACCTAGGCATCATTAAAGCAAATATATTTTGTCAGACCTTCCTACCCTGACAACGAATGCAGAGCGATGAGAGAGACAGACACCATGTTCGCGTGAAATACTGTATTACTAGGGAACAGTGATTCCCTAATATAATTAATATAACAGCGATCGATGCATGATTAATCTAAAAAAATAGCCAGGTATGAGTGTCACGTGCCTGCTATTTTATCTATACCGTATAATACGCAATCTGTTACGGAAAACCTAGCAGGTCTATATTGCAGTTTCAATAAGATAATTTCATTTATTACTATTACTATTACTATTACTATTATTATTATTATTATTATTATTATTATTATTATTATTAATATTATTATTATTATTATTATGAGGGTTGGGAAGTGAAGTTGTTTGGTCATGAGAAAATCCTGTTGCCTGTAATGAAGAGTTGAGAGCAGGACCATGGGAGATGTAAAAAACAGGAAGATAAAAAAAAATATAACAGCCAAGATATTCATATCCAGCAAAAGTATTTAATATCATATTCTTACGGCTGATTTTTTTACGCAAGTCATTAGTAACATCTACTTAAATTAAAAATGAATACATAAATCGACGTGATAGGGTGTTCAATTCAATTGTATAACATAGTTGTCATACTCCCTGTAATATATTTTTTTGTGTGTGTTATTTAGCATGAATATATTTGTAGAAGGACTAAACAGTATTCATTATTATGATTATTAGCATTATTTATCGACCTAGGCATCATTAAAGCAAATATATTTTGTCAGACCTTCCTACCCTGACAACGAATGCAGAGCGATGAGAGAGACAGACACCATGTTCGCGTGAAATACTGTATTACTAGGGAACAGTGATTCCCTAATATAATTAATATAACAGCGATCGATGCATGATTAATCTAAAAAAATAGCCAGGTATGAGTGTCACGTGCCTGCTATTTTAACTATACCGTATAATACGCAATCTGTTACGGAAAACCTAGCAGGTCTATATTGCAGTTTCAATAAGATAATTTCATTATCCTACTAAAACAAACGTCTTTCGTCGGAAACTAATACCGATAGATTACCATAACAGCACAGACAGGCTTTTTACAGTAAGTTTAACAGAAATGTAATTTAAAAAAATATTCATAAAATATTAATTAAATTTTAATAAACAGTATTTAATTGTATACGTGTAAGCAGGGAGGTAAGATAATGACCTACCTTTTAATCGATACGCGTACAGGCCTATATTATCATACCGCATTATGGCCGGACAATCCATTCATAGAAACACCTTCTTATAATACTACCGGGAAGATTATGCAAGACAAGAGCAGACTTCTGTCACGGTTCAATAGTTTCATAATACAATACATGTACTGTACCTAGTTACAACCGCTAATATAGAAAACAACAGCTAATTAGTATCAACAGTTAATGTAGCATACCGGTACTTCACAGCTAATGTAGTATTAAAAATCCCCGCTAATGTAGAAACACCAGCAGCTTATGTATTAACGGTTGTTAATGTAGCCATGCATGAAGGTCTGTAAAGTTTAAATAAAATGAAAGTGAAAAATGAAACTGGAATATAGTTGGACTGTTATACCATTGTGTGGTATGGATTATTTACTTAATGTTTGGCCTTAATTTCCAAGTCACTCTGACACTCCACTTGAGGATGTTAGGCCTATTTCTTTTATTTTGGTTGATCGGTATTGAAAGGTTCGTTTTCCTTGAGTAATCCCCCAGTTTGGTAAGATTTTACTACTTTGACTTCGAGTGCATATGTGATGGACACCATCATTAAACATTGAAAATAAAATATGATGGTGCATAACCATGTAAACACTTAAATACAACCACAAGTAAATGTTCTCTCCATCTTTCATTTAGTGATTTCCAGCTTAATGTACAATAGGCCCTATGTAACATATCACTCATTGGAATTTTTATATCTACAGATTAGCAGAACTTTACCTAATCTGTTTAGTAAAATCTGAAGTGAATTACCGGTAAGTTTTGAGTATTACGCTAACGAAAACATTGTTATGTCCCGACTTTCCCTTGTATGCGTTATTCAAAATGATGATAATCGTTATGTTATAGTTCCAATTACGTTTAGGTTAAGTATCACGTTTAAGGAAGTGTTCGAAACGACAGGTAATTTTTAAAAAAATATTATTATTATTATTATTATTATTATTATTATTATTATTATTATTATTATTATTATTATTATCATTACCATTATCATTATTATTATTATATTATTATTAATTTGTGTAAAAATCAAATCAGACCAACCGAAAATGAGTCAAGATTCAAAGTTTAAGATTTCTTTATTTGTCAAAAAAAAAGGAGATTTCTGGCGGGAGAATTTTCATTTCAATAAATAAAATTTCATTTCATTTATTATTTTCAGGCAATATAAAATACAAATAGACAAAGACACAAGACTGAGGACAACCTAAAGTAATCTTAATTACAGTACTATCGAGCGGCTCTCCAAAACATACATAATAAAAAACCTTATTTATCATACAGGTAGCCTACGGTACGTAATGTCAAGCTCCGTTAAGCCCACCTTTTGAATAAACCTAGGCCTACGCAGACCTTCACACTTGGAATACACGGGGCCTTAAGTGGTCATCATACCCACATATTTTGACGTGACCTCACCTTTACGTAGCGGAAACAAATTAATCTCGTAATTAAAAAAATAATTATAGAATGACTGTTTCAGGCAAATGAATATAAAGTTCAAGTTGATATATTTATTTTATTTACTGAACATATTTAACATGGATGGCATTATTATGCAGAGTATGTTCTTACAAATGGTTCATTTTCTAAAACATACTAATACAGTACTACTAATAATAATAATAAAAAAGTACGTTAAAACAAAACAATTTTCTTTATCGCAGACTTCTTATAATTTTAAATATAAATCATTTAGTGTACATAATCAAGAATAAAAAATCAACTCAAAATGAATAAGAAAATAATAATAATAATTGGTTGGATTTTAACTGTTTGCCAGTCTTCAAATGCATTTCCTTTTTTCATATTGGACAATAAATTATTTCAGTATTCAATGTACGTAACACATATACTTTGCATGTGTTCATCGAGAAGATTATGACACAAAATGGACGGTGTGTACCACGTGACTTTCGCAAACCAAGGAGCGGAATGTCGCAACTCTTTA
>NW_022699796.1:753665-784940 GCF_011630105.1 Anneissia japonica | reverse complement strand
ATAATAATAATAATAATAATAATAATAATAATTTGTAAAGCGCAAACATCTCCACCTAAATAGGTGCTGGGCAGTGTCAAACAAGCAGTAGAGAAAAAAAACAAGATAATATCACAAGAAGAAAATGTAACAAGACTCATCATTTTATTACTTTACCTTCTCATTTTTTAACCACAGTTATACCAATGTCTTTCGATATTTCATTTTCTTTTCTTTCTCTTTCTTACACTTTCCTTTTTTGTCATATGTTTCCTTATCTTTTTCCTATTCTTTCTTATGTTTTCTTTTCTTCTTTTTTTCCTTTCTTATGTTTCCTTTTGTTTCTATGTTTCATTTTCTGTTTTAGTCTCTCCTTTTCTTTCTTATGCTTCCTTTCCTTTCCATTTCTTTCTTGTGTATTTTTTCTTATTCTTTCCTTTTCTGTCTTACGATTTTCATTTCTTTTCCTTTTATCTTTTTCTTTCCCCCTTTCTTTCTTATTTTGTAGTGAAAATCAGGGCCCCCGTGAACTTTTTCAGGGACCAACGTTTCTCTATTGATTTAGCATCACTAGATAAAAAGAATGAACGGGCGGGCGGGGGGAACCTCCAGAAAAAGGGCGGAACGTCCTTTAAAGTCGGATAAGCTTCTCTTAGCAGATCTTAGCATATTATCATATATTTTTTTCGACAGTGTGCAATCTTGTTCTTTTAGATTAGAATGACTTTGTTCTTTTTTTTTGTTTTTGTATTTTTTTAATTAGAAGAAATGTAAACCCCAAATATAGTGCAAATATTTATAAGATTGTGTCCCCTTACTCACAGTTATGAATTTTCCTATCTGTTTTCCATTTTTTCTCTCGGTTTATAAAATACCAATTCGGTGACCATCATTAGATTTTTGCTAATTAAATCTTGATTTCCGCTCCTTTGCATATTTCCCCGTAATATACAACATTTTTAACACTTTAAATTTATTATTTGTCGTATTAAACAACATGGTAGGCCCAAAAAATAAAAATAAAGCAACATTTTTTTCTTCTGAAATTTCATTTTTCGTGGCGGTGAGTGTGCTAATTGGCCAAATATAAATTTGTTTTATTCGAATCATCATTTTAGACAAGGTGCAAAAAAGTTTGCCATATCTACGACCATACTACATCTGAAGATCGAGAATATAGAAGTTGTTAATAGTTTAAATGATTTTTTGTTTTAGAGTGAATTTTTTATATGCCATTAATAATAAAATCAACCTTAAAATCGTTTTTTGCCTATTTTTTATGAAGTTATAGGCGATTATATACGATTTTACCATGATGGCACCAATTACAACTACAGACATGTAAATTAATGTCTGTTTAACGATGTATTGTTGATGTTTCGCTTGGAAGTAAACATATTTTCGTATTTCGCTGAATAATTATTATTCATTGCTTCTTGTTTTATGTCCACCGTAATCAAGCGAGATAGGCCTACAGCTTGCCTTTCATGAAAGTCGTCATCATAATTATAGGCATCATCATCGTTAAATTTCTTTCGTGTTTCTTCTTTGGTTTTGTTGATTATGTTTGAGATGTGTGCACTAATGATTGTTCTAATGTCTTTCATATAACTATAACCATATAACCATGCCAGATGGTGTTTCTGCTTAAGATTTATAACATCATATTCATATATATTTGAGCATATTATTATCTATTCCATTTATACGTACCCAGTGCTAAGCAGCAAATACTTGATTTGAATATAATTTCCTACCAATAAGCTATTACGTAATTTAAAAAGTCGCTCGACTATTTTTTGTGTAACCCTGAAGTTGTATCTCTTAAGGGAGGAGACGTCTTAGACCTCTAATATCGCAGGGGTCTCTGTGGCCTAAATGTACTCTGTTTGATACGATTTATAAAATCATGTTTCGATATATTTGAGCACTGTATTATTATGTATTTGATCTATACAACTACATTATTTGTGTTTACAGTGCTAAGCAGCGAAAACTTGATTTGAATCTCCGACGGGAGCAGTCTCCTGATAAGTCCAATGCGTACTCAAAAGCTGGAAGAGTATGTCTTAAAGAGCTGAGTGCTCCCATTGATGTTTCTGATAGGGGAGAATCTACGACTGGAGGGGGAAAATAAATCGAACGTAATCGGGCTTGGGCCAGAAACCAATGGGCTAGAGGAGCGAAGTTGGGAATGAAAGGCTTATGTAAAAATCGATTAATGAATCTTATAATCCGAAAGGTAATAATAACCATACCAACAGTAGGCCTACTATCTTCAGTGGCATAATTGATTTAAAAATCTAAAAATTGCAAACCTTTGGAGACTAAATACATTTCAATGTGTTAATGATAAATTATACTGGTATCATTCAATTAATTTAAATTCAATTTTATTAACCTCCCTTAGGAGAGAAACACTCAAATTTACAATTCAAACAGATTCAATAAAATATTATAAAATAATGTACATACAAAAATGTCATAACAATTAATTAAATAGTGTTAAAAATATAATCCATTCAAAAAGGTCATAACTAATTGAGAACAGTGTTAAAAGTATTCACTAAAATGGCAAACTAACACTGTCACAAACACCATGGTTCACAATCAACATATTTGCAATATTATAAATTATAATAAATTATAATTATATAATTTATAATAAATTATATTATTAGACAAATGGAAAAACAATGCTTGTTATGTTATCAATTAGGGTATTCTTACATGCACCTGTTTACTATTCAGTAAATGTGAATACTGTAGTAAACTTATAAAATTGCTAGTCTTCTAAAGTTATAATATAGAGGGCTACACACTTGAAAGTATATTCCACCAACTTCGAATTCTGATTTAACTTCCTGTTGATGTTCGAGACGAACTTGTTCTTGAAATGAATTCATTTATCGGAATTTTAAAACCATTTTATGCAAAGAAAGCTTGTTTGACAAGTTATGTCTGATATGGGGCAACTTTCTCTTATCTTATCTTATCTTATCAGCATTTGAAAGAAAAGTGATAATGATGTTATGTTTGATTTAGGAGAAGAGAAAAAAACTAATATAAAATAAACAAAATTCCACATAAGCCAAGTCTTTCAATTCAATCAATTTGTACAGCATAATTTTATTACAACTTATTTCAATATATCATATAACAAAAAACATTTTTTATTTACAATTTTATATCTTAAAACCTAACAGCTCTCGGCTACAGCATCGGACTGGGGTGTAGGGGCCGCTACTTGTGTTACACCTGGTCGTTTGTCGTTCATTTTCTTACTGTGTTCCAGCAAAGAGAGACACACAAAGGCCCAGTTGTATAATTGCTGGGCTGGAAGTGAGCCGTGCTTGGCCACTGCACCATGGGGGACATCTATTAAAATAAGATGCAAGAAAAAAACCTTAAATATTTGCTTTGTGACTGCTTTACAAAAATTTATTTATGAATTTCATAAAATACATTAAATACAAAATATATTGATTTCAAATACTCCTTTTGACCTCATAAAGCATTGTTACTTTCAAAATAAATATATATTAAAAAAAAACCCAATTCCATACTAACAACATTTAAAATTGATATTACAAAATGATACCTCTTTGAAATAATCGATGTATGAATTCTTACAATCCTATAAATGGCTGATTTCAAAAGAATGCAAAATACATTCATCTTTTCTCATCACTCAAATTTCCCTCCAATGAACAAGAATCATATCTTACCTTTCAATCTGCCAGCTATCTTCTGAACCGAGTTAACTGCTTCAGAGGCGGTAGGATCAAACTCACCAATTTTGTTGATGAGGTCACTGCTAATCAACTAAAAAAAGAATATATCAACCAATTTAAAAATTGGCATTTGCACAATGTTTGACAATAATTTTGGTCATCATCACCATCATCGTCAACCGTGATGCTGTCATCATTATCATCGTCGTCACCATCATCAGCAATTAATAATCATTATTATTATAATTATCTTCATCTTTCTTAATTATAAATTCACTCTTCATTCTCCACCATCATAATCCTTACAAAAATTATCATTTTTAGACTTTGATTTCAGAACACACAATTTAGTCACATATATTTCATATAAAAAGTAAATGAATAAAAAAAAAAAAACAGCACTACGAACCTGTTTACAGTTATTCCACTGTTCTAATTCCCCGGCTTCGGATTTGTCCTGGAAGAACAGAGTCAAGACTGATACCACAATGTCATGAATGACCTTTGGTGGTTCCTTGTAACTCTTGAGCTCAGCAAATGCACGTGCATTCAACTTTCCAACGTTCTCTCGTAGATCCATCAGCATGATACGATCAAACATGATGTCAATGCGGTTTTGTTCGCTGTCTTTTTCAGCCTCTTTAGAGATATGACAATAAAAAAATTCATCATTTAGAAATATTGATGTTCTATAGCTGAGTGTTTTTAAGAGGCTTTAAGAGTGAAGAGCTCATCATTTGAGACCCTTGATTGTCTACAGTCACATCTCTTTATGAGACGAGACTTGGAAAGAAGAGAGCTAATAATTTGAAAATTGCAATACTCTATAATTGAGCCTTTTAGAGGTTTGGAAAGTCGAGGCCTAAAGCCACCCTGACACTTGCACGATTTTTGTCCCCGCAATGCGCCGTGGCAAGACGTGCCATTTCGGTGGTATGCTGCAGAGTGTGAACCCGTGTTTGTGGCCTGTACACTGTACACGCACTGTGTATGCAATGCGCGTAAAAAATGTACCATATTGACACGCAATGGCACTACTTGTTTACGCATAGGTTAAGTATTGTTTGCGCGTTGCTCACATCTACCGTACCTCATTGTCCCGCAGTGTCACATACAACATGCATAATTCCCGCTGTCTTCCCGCATTGCCCTGACAACTTCGCGCATGCGTGAAGTCGTCTTGGCAATTTATAGTCAGGCTTTGTCCCACTTGGCGGCATGCTATACATATAGTGTAGGATTTTCCTCGACTCGCTATGGACGATTCAACATGCTGAATCCCAGAGACAATGTTATTACAGAACAGAGAAGGTGTCTATATCTGGCAACTGCGGACTATAACTATTTGAAGAGCAGGAGAAAAGGCAGAAAGTGGAAGATCATTCTTGACACGCACCGTCGGCAGTGTTCGCTCATTATTCACGCATGGTTTACGCATATAGCATGAACATTGATACGTGCTAAATTTTTGAACATTTTAAAATTCTCTCTACGACATAGCGCGCACCCCCGCACCTCCTCACGCTCGTTCCCGAAAACTTTAATCATTGGCATGCCGAAGTACGGGAACCAAAATCGTGCTACAAAAATCGTGCAAGTGTCAGGGTGGCATACCTTGTAGAGGCGTTTTTCATTGTAAAATACTTTAATTTTCCAAAAGAAAATTCCTAAGGAACCATCATTAATTAATTATTAACAAACAACTTCACACCAAACAACCAGACACATTTTGCAAGGCCATTGGCAGAGGTTCCACACACACACACACACACACACACCTTACAACAATGTTTATAGGTTGATATAGTGGGTCAATTTGCTGTAAGTAACAGAAATCATTGATTTTAAATACTGGCTTTATAATTTTGTTGTGATGCAGAGATTGTTGATAAAAATTACCATGTGAGATTACCTCCTCAAATATCCAGTTGGGATTAAACCCTGAGACCAGCTATGGTTCTCTCCTGGATCCTACTAGGGGCCCTAGGCAAATCCCAGCCTAAGTATACCAGTTCATGTATTCACCACCTTTCCTTTAATATCTCACCTAACACGATAGTCTTGTCCCCGCCTGCTGATTCCTGAGAGACTTCTTTGTGAGCTGTCTGTAACAGCTTAAGCATACGCTGCACCTCTTTATTTTCATGGTTTGGAAGCTCTTTTAAATCACCAATACTGATATCAACAACAGCTACAGCACGACCATCAGGATCACGTAGTGGAAAAGCCATGTGACGTTCACCGTATGCATCGGCTGCAACAGTCTCTGAATTGTCAACGCACTTAAAGAGGTAATCCCTATATAATAGAGATTACACATTACAAACAATATTCTACACATTCTTATATATTTTCAACAGGAAAGAACAAAACTTTTGATTATCATGGGTTGTAGAGTTACCATGGCGATCAGGGTTGAACTAAAGAATATTCTACATAAATCTTAAATATTTTTAACAGAAAAGAACAAAACTTTTGAGGATTATCATTGGTTGTAGTGTTACCATGGCGATCAGTGTTGGAACAAACAATATTCTACATATATTCTTATATATTTTCAACAGAAAAGAATAAAACTGATTTTACAGGTCAAGAACAAAGTAACAGCAAACACACTACCTGAATAAGTTCTCCTTCCTCTCTAACTTTTGTGGATTATCATGGGTTGTAGTGTTACCATGGCGATCAGTTGTCAGCATTTTACGAAGCACAAAATCTTCCAGCTATTATTGAAATAAAAATTGTTTAAAAAATGAAAAAAAATAAAAATGGTTAAATTGATGAAATATTTCATTCTACTGACTCCTTGTGCAAAAATGTTGTAATATGCTGCAGCAGTTGAACAGGAACTATCAAATCACAATGTAATGGAAGAATCAAATCAAGGTAACATTTCAATGGCATGAATTATTTCGTGTATGCAATAATGTACAGTATGATCATGGACCTATTATTAATACTGTAGGTCCATGGTATGATTTATATTTGACTCACACAAAACAACATGTTATACAGGATATAGGATGAGTGTAAAGCTTGTCAGCACTATCAACGAATTTGTGTGATGTGCCCATATATGGGCATGATGATATCATATTACACCCAAATATGGACATACAGTATCACATTTATTTGTCACATAAAATTTTATAGTGTGGACAGACCTTTAGGGAAATTTTGCAATGTGTTCCCCCCCCCCACCCCACCCTCGAAGGATAATTCCCTCATGTGAAGACAACAGTAATCCCTATAACACTGTGCCATGTAATATTTTGTCTTGTGTGAATCGGGAATTAGTGTTAATATTTACATAATGAATTACCGCATTCAGTGATTAATATGAACAAAAATGTATTACTTATTAAAATTGAATTGCAAAAAGAGTGCAGTGTGGTATAGCCATGAGTGCATTGTGGAATTTGGTATAGCTAGAAGAGAACATGAGATGGAAGAACACTACTGTAAAGGATGTGCATTAAATGTATAGATAGAAATTATCTAAAAGTTATTCTTCTTATTATTATGTCGTAATAGCAGCAGAGAGAGTATTAGTGCAGCAGTAAGAGATTGGACTTCAGTGCGAGATGGGCAGTTTGGACCTTAGGTGAGACACTTTGTTCTTTTTAGCTCATCCCTTCGATGGGACATTATAGCTAATGGTCATGTGTGCATAATAGCATGTGCACTGAAAATTTAGTTATAATAATAATATAAAACTAATTTTTAAAATGTGTTTGGGATAATAAACTATAAAAAATGAGAGAGGATTGTCATACAGACTATGCTAGCCACATGATGCGCAGCTGATACAGGTCTTCAGAGGCCTATAACTTGAATTTATTAACTTTTACTTGAGAAAAACATGTAACGTGCTTAAATATGGTCCCGATGACATCACATCATGACCATATATAGGCACATCATGACTATATATGGGCATACTTTTTTTGTCAAATAAAATTTGATAATTTGGACAGAGCATTACTTTTTGTTATTAGTATGAACCTTAGTGTCATTCTTAACTTTTAATTGGGAGTGGCAGCTGAGTTCAACCCTGGGGCCAGGCAATTTTAGGACACATGTTTATTTCTATTTTAAGTATCGAACAAACTTTTTTCATTAGGTGCAATCTTGAACCTATCTAACCTTCTTTTCATTAGGTGCGTTACCCATGAAGAACATCATCTGTTTGCGAGTTTTGGTTGAAATATACCGTTGATTTTTAGTAAACGCCTACATTGTGTATAACAAAACAATTAATAACAATAGATGTGTATAAGAGACAGGACACTAAACATAAAACTGAATTTGTTATAAACAAATATCTATCTACAGATAATTAAATGTCTAAGGTTGTGATGAGAAAATGAATGTGCTCTATAGTAAATACCTTGGCACATTATATTAATAGTGCAGGTTAAAAAGACTTCATACTTTATGATGTTGGAAGATGGATCCTTATTAAGGAAAATGCTTATAATTATAAATTTTGATTGCATTGATATTTTAACACACAGGTTAATGAGGATGATCCCGCCATTGTATAAAAATTATCCACAAAAATATTTGAGGCTAATCATCAATCAGTTATTGTTAAATTAATCAATGAGAGAAATGGTGAAGATCAGCTTCTTTATTTACAATGAACATGGCTATAACAGACAAGAAAAACTAAAAGAACACAAAATGTGTAGGTGGTGTTAGTACTTTCAAAGTAATTTAAAAAAAACAAAAATTAATTTCTCATTATCATTATTAATAGTAAGTTACGAAGATAGAATACAGAATACTTGAATAGAATGATGAACTATATATCATAAGTAAACATGAACATGTTGGTTAATACTAGTTTAATATAGCATGCAGTGAGCTTCAATAAGAATACCATTGCAAGTAGTATACAGGTGAGGTTAAAGGTAAAGGGTCAAACATTTGAATACATTAATACCTTCTCATCCGGTTCAACAATGAACACATTGACTTGTACAACATGTGGACTACGACGATGAATCCAAGATATGGCGCTCTCCGCAATACGGAGTGTCTTGCGTCGGATATCAATGTAATTGTATGCTGTGCTAAATGCTTTGCCCACACCCTGAAAAGTTTAAATAGAAAAGTAGAGAAATTTTAATTTTACTACAAAACTGATTTGAGTTTACTGTTTTTTTATTTTTAGTAAGATAGACCAAATAGCTACCATGAACAAGGGGCTTCAAAGTGCTGGTAAATGGAGCAGTAATGCTAGTTTCTCTGCTTCTGGTTAGTTTAAGATATTAGGCCTAATAGCTAAATTTTTCTTTTTCCACTGTATTTTCTCAAGTGCCTTGAACATATCTTTAAAATGGATTAGAGCGCTATAAAAATCTTATTTATTATTATTGTATTTACATTTTGATTTAATTAACATAATTTACCTGAAAGAAGCTGATCTCATGTGTGATAAAGATACTCTTTTCTTGAGGGTCATTCAGCGTGTCAATTCCCATTGTGCCAAATACATTTCGCTTGAGATCCTTTAATGGAATCACAATAAAAGATCCTTGACGATCCTAGATTGAAAAAAAAAACAATTTTAACATGTTTATTTTCCTCTGTAGACCTCTGGCCATCTTCTGATTGTGACTTCAGACATATCAAAATAAAAAAGAGACTTAGGAATATATAAGATTCCCAGATTTCTTTTCTGTAATTACATTTCACTAACATTACATTTTTATTACACCCGCTGCTGCCTTGAAATTTCCAAAAATAGGATATTTATATTTCTTTCTAATTATATAAATTTAAAGAATTTACATCCCATTACAACACTGTTTACATTCACCAATAAAATTATATTTTTATTTTCTCCTCTATCCGGATGTTTTTGGGAAAATGCTTTGCTAAATGAAAAACCAAAATATTATTTTTTTTTTGCCCTCTGATGATCTTTGAAAAATCAGTTCATGAAACAAGGTATAAAAAACGTCTATAGCCTGATCTGTGAAATACTTTGTAATGAAACTGTGAACACATTAAGATTAGCACCTTTTTCATATTCTTGTTTCTCCTTCACTAATTACAATATTTTCCCTTATAATTAACAGTTAGATAGGTGAATTCAATGTCTGCATCATTATAACACTATGAACGTGAAAGCTAGCCAACAACAACAAGCTGGTAGAAAAGTTTGATGACATGTCATTCTGTTGCTATTTCTTTGTTTCTGTAAATGCCTTAAGACATTACAGATTGAGAAAAGTGCTATATACACAACCATTACCATCACCAAAAGGTTTACTTGTTTTATTTTAAAATGTTACAATATTTCCAAGTTATGTAAATAGAAAGTGCAACAAAAACTTAAATATAGAATACACAGCAGGGGAGACAACAATAATTATGTCACAACAAACACACATTAAAATTAATTCTTGTTAGATGTCAGAATATGTTTTTTATTCCCTATTTTAGAGGTCTCATCTTGAGGTAAAGTTACCTTTGAAAATAGTGAAAAAAGCTGAATAAATTTAGAATAGAAAGCTCATATTAAATGCATGTAAATTGATTCTTAACATAGCACTCAACAGTGCAAAAACAGCATCTGGTGAAAATAGCAAATTTGCTACATTTTACATTTATGTAAATGGTTAGTAAAATATAGTTACAGTATAAAGCTTTGACCACGCTACTGTATCAAGTTATATGTGAAAATGTTGAATACTGTGTAACCAAGGTCTGTTCCTTTGCTCAATTGTTTTGGACTATCATATGTACATTTCAATCAAAATGTATGCATGTTTTTGTAAAAGTTTATGACCTTGTTTACTAAATAAATAAATGCAAACGCAAAAGATATCTGTAATTTGTACATAAATGGTCATGATATGAAACCATCATGCCCATATATGGGTGTATGGCACCTTCACACATAATTGTCACAGAAGATTTGTTAGGGTGGACAGAGTATTACACTATTTACTATTCTTTTAAAACATTTCTGGTGAAATTCATCAGTCCCCAAATGACAACACACACCACATACTTCATGTCAGTTGTTAGTTGTGCACTTTCTCAACATGCACATTAGGTAAATTGTCCTATCCTGAACTTACTTTGCCAGGCTCGTAGTTATCGATAGAGAGCTTCTTATATTTCTGACAGCAAGTATGAAGTTGAAAGAATACATTTAAGAATGTAAGAGTGAAAAAGAAATTGCATTAACATGTACATCCTTTAGTTGCAGAGTCCTTGAATTACTCTTCTTCATGAAACTGTAATGTCTTTTAAGTTTAAATATATTTAAATCTGCATTAATTGAACACTGGTCTGGGCTTCCTTGCAAATTTGCTTTTTCACATTTATAATAACAAAACATTTTATACACTTGAAACATTTTACTTCTCTTTGCGCCACCCCAACGGTCTTGTAGAGCAGCAATGTTCAGTTGCTGTATTGTATGTGCCATTATAAGCTCAAAGCATAAATTACAACACAATACTTCAAGCCAGAATTCACAAAAGTATGACTTTTATGTTGAAATCAAGCAAGTTTTGTATGAAAAGGTAGCCATTAAATACTAACCTCATCAGATCTGTCATTATTGAAGAACATGATGTTCCCATGGTTCTGGACTCTTGGGACATGCAATGGTTTACCAGTATCGACGGATGAAAAACTGTCAAAATACAAAGAAAATATTCATGAACAGAATATGACGTACCTCATTAATTCTTTGGTAAAGGCATTATCTATTCTTTGGTAAATGGATTATTTATTCCATAGACAAGCACTTTATTCCACTTTGTAAATACACGTGTGATCAAATGCGAATGCACTGATTGCTAGCTGCAACATTTTACAAATATTGTCTGCGCTAGATTCGGGGAACGGGGAAATCAATAGCCCCTCGGTGATGTGGAAACGTAGCCTACTATCTTCCCTTGGGATAATAGGC
The DNA here is from genome assembly GCF_011630105.1 of Anneissia japonica. NCBI lineage: Eukaryota > Metazoa > Echinodermata > Crinoidea > Comatulida > Comatulidae > Anneissia > Anneissia japonica. The sequence goes on along the minus strand of NW_022699796.1, from coordinate 773,288 downwards.
TACGGTATCCACATCACAGGGGGGCTCGTGATTTCCCCGTTCCCCGAATCTAGAGCAGTCAATATTTGTTTTATATAACTCATACATAGATTCTACGAGGCCTAAGAAAGGTAATGAATAGAGTACCCACCTATAGGCCTAAGGCAATCAAAGACCAATCTCTCTTGATCGACATCGAGGACGCAATCCCCTTTACAGTTGTGCATGTCATAAATCACACAGTGACTTTATAAGTGGGGCTCCAAGACTACTCTTACCTTGATTGGCATATAGAACAGAATCGCACAATTTTGCATGACAGCAAATGCGTTATCAATAGATTCATTATATTCAATTTGATTATTTACCTGATTCCTCTCATATCTCTGTAGAGGCTCTTCCCAAGCATGAAGTGAGCATCATCTGCAGTTGCTGCAACGTAGCGTAGTAAAGTTGGGCCACGGTGTGGGGCCAAGTCGTTGTTCTCAAGCAAGGCAATATTGGCACTGATGCGCTTTCCATGCCCATGCTGCTCAGCATCCTAGTCAGATAAATGTAATTATTAATTCATTTGAAGTTAAACGTCAGCAATAAGATATACTGTAATTATTTATGCATCCAAGATTATTATTAAGATCAACAATAATCTGTATGATTTGTATATGGACACATTGTATATTATTTTTTTTGCTTATTCTTTAGTATAATTATTTATGATTGTGTATTATCATTTCTTATAGTCATTTATTTATATACTATTATTTCTGTTTATTCTTTAGTATAATTATTTATTTACATTCCTTCCAGATACATCTGAAAGTACTTAGCTGCATGTAAGTAGTGAAGCTGTTTAAGTTATGAATAAAAAAATCCTTGTCCGTCCCATATTTTAAACTTAGAATGAAACTGGAAGACAAGCGCTACCAAAATACAGCTAATAATTGACATTTTGTAACAGTCTTACTATGACTTAGGGCGGTGGATCTGTTGTCTGCCAAAAAGTGGAGTTTATATGAAATAATTTCATTTTTAGATCCCAGGCTAAAGACATTTTAAGCCTATGTAGTGACCACCAAAGTTTAACTAACTTTATACAATGCGTTGAATACTGCTTTGAAGACCGGGCCAAGGCTAGCACCACTGGTCTGAGCTGACTGGACAATTTGTCCCAACCACTTTTTTCTTGCTTGACCTCTGATCCTTTCTTCATACGATCTCTGTCAAAATAAAAACAGACTGTCACTTACAAACAGAAGAGGTGTGAGGAGGGCAGTACACTCAAAGAATCTTCCGAACCTGAAACATCCTTAAATCCAAAGTACTGAATCCGCTTGTCCAAATTTAAAAGAAATTCTGATCCCCAAATCCTAAGCATCATCTCAAAAAATTATCCCAAGGCATCCCTACCTCAACGCTGGTCATAAGAAACTCCATCAATGGATCAAAGTTATCATCGCCTCCTGGAAGCTGTTCACAGATGGCCTTGATGTAAGTCTGAAACTCTACTTTGTTGAGCCGCATGTCACCATCTTTTTTATTCAAGGTTGTTAAAGCTGCAGTAAAAGATGATTATAGGTACAATGTTTACATGATGTTTTCCAACGTTGCACAAAAAAATAACATAATATTCCGAAAGGGATGTACCGAGTACAGCACATAACATGTCGGGTTGAGTAAAACATTATTCCCACCGCAATCATTTGCAAAAATTTTGCTTAGGGGTGTACTGAGATATAATAGGTTACACAGGAAGGTAAGAAAAATTATGATTATGGCACCCCTATGGCTGGGAATAGAACACTCAGACTTTAATTTGAATATAATTAGGCTTTTTTCTTTGTATTTTTCTTTCTTTTTTTAAAATAATTTTAGAAACTATGAGGAACCAGGGCCACTGCTTAACAAGTTTTAAGGGCAGGTATTTATTGAAAAGGGATTAGTGTATGCAGTATTCAGAAAAGAAACTTAGAGATTTAACTTAAATCTTGTATTCCCAACATATACTAACCATTCTTAATAACCTTTGACTCCATATTTTCTTTGAACTTTGTGAGTACAGTAAGCAGTTCATCAAGATCTAGGAATCCCGAGCCATCATTATCCCACCGATCAAACAGCTGATCCATTACATGACGACGTTTTGCTGTTTGTACCGCCTGACGAGCCTGTAATCATTTCAATTAGGAATATATCAACAGAGAGATAGAGTGTATCAAACTTAAAAGGGGTTATCCATCATGTGAAAACACTAACAGCCTATGTGAATTGTAATCAGTTAATAAATAGGATAATATCGGCAACGAGACAGAAAATGTGCCCATACAAATGATCACCAACTACTGACAGATTCAAAGGGGGCAGGGCAATAAATGTGAGCAGAAATTCAATAAAACACAGTAGCCTCATATACACACACACTGTAGGCTATGAAAAAAAGCCTGTGGAACTATGACAACCTTTCAAATACTTTATCTGTTTCTTGTATTAGTAAGATATAGTTGACTTATCTGTACAGTTATATTTAGTTCATTATTTTATCTATGTATCTATTGAAGTACAAAAAGAATGTAGTTGTATCATTTTTTGTTGAAGATTAAAACAAAAATGTTATTATATAATCATATTATTATTTTAAATCATTACCTGACGCATACGTTTCATCTTCTCATCCTCTGTTTCTACATACCCCTCCCTTATGAACTTCATCAACTCATCAAGAATGCCATCAGGCATCTCATCTCCTAAGAACACTTCAATGAGCTGCGTAAATTGCGACTGATTCAACGTGTGCTCATCAAATGCACTTGTAGTCACTGAGCCACTTCTATTGGATTGGCCATAGGATTGATCTGTAAAGTAAAAATAAATACAGTGTGAAAGCATCCACATGATACAACTACTAATTAATTTAATAGAGTGAATGTACTGATTCTATGGAGAACGCAACACCACAACGTGCGCACAATGGATCGTAGTTAATGACAATCAGCAAATTGTGTCGTCTAACACTCAAGGAAGCAGAGCTGGATTCGTCGGCCGACGGTCGGATGACGTAGTGAGTACCCAGCTTCACTCAACGTGTAAGTAAAAATCAAATAGCAGAAAAAAATTCCAAAAATAAATTCATTTAATTAACTCAGTGATAATTATTTTTTTTATTAAGGATCATAAAAAAAATATATTCAATGTTAATACAATTCCCTTTCTCCCCCCACCCCCACCCAACAACGCCTAATAACAACATCTTGTCAAGAACTATAATAATTACCATAGCAACGGCAGCAACAAAAACAACAGCGACAACATCAACCGACAAAGTAACACTAATAGTAAATAAATTACCAAGTAACAAGTACTCACTTGTTTTAGGACTGGCTACATCATCTCTGAAACTGACACTGGTTTGGCCAATCGATGTGGCTGTTTTTGGGATGGGTTCCTTTGCTATTTCTGATTGGTCTTCAGTTTTGTCTCCTAAACATTAGAAATTATCAACATGGATTTGTACATTGACAGGCACAGCTTATAAATGTATAGTTTTCGATTTGCACAACACATGACTCCAGGATGGATTCACTCATCCGTGAAGATCCTGCCTTCTCTGTACAACAATAGGGAACTTTCGATTTGCACAACACAACGCTAGTACAGAATCACTCATGCGTGACCGTCCTACCAGGTGTCCTATGTTCTCTGCATACATAGATTTGGCCAAATTGCATCCTAGAATTCATGCAATGAGAACTTAACATTTTCGCATGCACACTTGACTTTAGTAACGTCATTACGTTCTACGTCCTACCGTCGTCGTGCAATCGAAAGCTCCCTACTGATTGGAGCCAAACTGCATCTTAGAATTCAGGTGACGAGAACTCAATGTCATTGTAGTATACGCAGATGGTTCTACATGACGTCGTTCCATTCTAGAACTATACCATCATCGTGCATTCAAAAGCTCCTACCGTAATGTCACAATGTTAACTGAATTGTAATAAGAATTTAAAATGAACCTTGTTTTTCAAAGATTGTTGCCTCAGCTGCTGGTACTTCCCCTTCAGTGTCAGTTGGCTGTGCTTCCTCATGCGGCTGTAAATAGATAACCTCACAATATTAAATCAATCTAATAATCTAAGCAAAGAAAACTTGCATTAAAGGTATACTTGTCATTATTGCGCTAATAATATAACACAGCAATCTGAGATTCTTCAAAAGCTAATTATTAAATAACCTTAAAATTAGAAACTAATTGCTTGCCCTTTTGTACTATTCTGTACAGAATGCCTTGTTTGTGATTTATTTTTTAAAGAACTAAAGTCATTATTTGTACCTTTGTTTGCTGGGATTCATCAACATCTACTTTACTTTCCTGCTGTACGGGTGTTTTCTCTATCTTTTCTTCTGCTGCTGGTTGTGGTGTTGAAGTCTTTTCATCTGAAGTCGCTTCCCTGGTTGCTATTGCTTCTTGTTCTGTAGTTTCTTCCTTCAATTCAGTGATTTGTTCTCCAACACTTTCCTTCTCTTCAACTGTATCTTTTTGTTCAGGAAGTTCTTTTTCATCAGAAACTTCCTCTTCAAGAACAGCAGTGTCTTTTGAAGACGCTTCAGGTTTTGGTTCCTGATCTACTGGGTTGGTAACATGCTGAATGTTTTCCCCCTCACCAGTTGGTCTAACCTCTTGCTTTTCCATATTGTCAAGTGTGTTATCAGCATCTTTCTTTGTCTCTGCCTCCTCATCTTTTGGCTTTTCTGTTGATTCTGAGACCTTTTGTTGTTCCCCATCTTCTTGCTGAATGTCTCTTGAAACTGATTGGATACCAGAAACACACTCATCTACATTGGATTGTGAATATGGGATAGAACCTTCTGTAGCAACACTCTCGGAATCATCCTCCTCATCAATCTCGATAACAGGCCCTGAAAAGAAAAATTTATTAGAAAACATATAATATAGATGTAATACATATTACTATATCATACTTTTCCAACATTATGTATATACACTTACTAAACTTAACTTATATGAAATAGTTACCAGTTCAAGTACTTTTATTTAATAGTACTTACTACAGTATTACTACAGTGTGGCCTTTGTAGGTATAATGCTTGATTAAGTTTTGGCAAAGTGTTTTTTATGTATTATATTTGTTAAAGAACATTTAATTTTCATCAGTTTTCAACAATAATTATATAGTCCTATCTTAGATTTACTCACATTTTCTTGGGTTCCTCAGGAGGCATTTGATAGACCAATTAGCATTATCCCAAAAAGACTCAAGCAGGGCTATCACCCGGTGGCGATCAAGGATTCCAAGATTTGTGTGGTCACACCTCTTGAAGAGGTTGGAGAGTAGAGAGCGCTGCAATTCCTTCTCGTTCGACTTGCAGAATGCAGTGGCACAATTGGTCATGTGCTTCATAAACTCAGTAAATATGTCTACTGGCATATCCTTAACATGTTTCTTTAAAAACTACAAGAATCACAAAAAAAATGGTCTTGTTAATTAAATACCAGTTAATTTAAACATGAAATTGGGCTGATTTGGGCAGGGGGTGAGTTTATACACTTGTTCATGAAAAAAACTTTTTCATCCTTTAGAGAGATTCAGATCCAGATATTCTTTAGTGTTATAACAAATGTTTTGAGATTTGTTTTTTTGAATACATATGGATTAAAATTATAAAAATACATCAAAATACAATATAAAGTTAGTTAAATAGATATCAAACATACAAAAATTTACATGTACTGGTATTGTAAAAATGCTTAGAAACTTATTAATTTTAAATCATTCTTTGTGCTTCTGCCTGGAGAACGACTGGCAAATGAAACTAGATGTGATGTGGGGGTGAGCTTATACCCAAGAAACTAAGATTTGTACAATCATTTTTCCTGATGATCTTAGAGACTGTAAGACACCTTTCAGGTAGAGTACACATAAAAAATAGGCTCTTGATAGAAGCATGGAGGTATTATTGAGAAGGAGATCACTCGGCAAAAGTTCCCTTTGACGTGACAAACCCATGTGTTCCCCGCCTTTGGATGGCGCGCAGGCGTATTACCCTATAATTTACATTTTTTCATTAGCAACAACTTGGCAACGACATGCAATTATACGCTTCCAGCAGAGCAGTTGTGCAAAATAAAGCATTTGATTTTAACCCATTAAATATCTTTATAATCATGTGTTCCCCTGATTAGATTTTTTCGGACTTTTGGTATGTTATTATTTGTATATTTCAGGAACGGAATCCGTAAAATATTCACACTGCACTTGGCATGCCTGTCAAAATGAAATGAAATGAACTTTAACACATTCCATTCTACAGAAAAACTGCATTTCCACAGCATAGAGTATCGGCGCAAGTGCACTAAAAATGTATGGCTATGTAGGAAAGTCTTGTGACTACAGTGCTAATAAGCTGGAAAACCGCACCTACCTCAGAAAATGTATCAGGGGTTACCTTCTTGTCAGGATTATCAACTGGTTCGATATCGATTGTGAATTTTGAAGCTGAAAATGGAAAGCAATTTGATATAGAAATTATATAAACAACCAAAATATTTTCTATGAAGCTGGTTGTAGGGTATACCAGTGGGCATCTTTTACTTTTATTGGTACTGTGTCCGATTTGTTTAAATTTCTGGTGTACCACACTTGTTTTGATAATAGTCAATATTTTGCTAAATAAATGTTTTTGTTGCTTGTAATCAGCACTTTAATTTAACTGATTTCAAGTAGGTACATTTATCCACATTTAAAATTTCTGACATTTTTGTTTGATTCATAATACTACTTTTAAAACTGAATTATTTAAAGAATTAAATAAAACTAAAACAAGTTCAATACAATTTTTTTGTTTTTTTTTTACTTATTATTTAGGTCCTGGAAGCTATACTTTAGGTAAGAGGTTAGGCAAGACTTTTTTTATGCCTTGTTTCGCGTACTTATTTTTTTTTAAAGATTATCGGAGGAGGGCGGAATAAAAATAAAAATAAAATTTTGTTTTCTTATTTAGCAAATAGTTTTGCCAAAGTCATCCAGATGGAGGAGAGAAAATAAAAAGAAAATTTTATTGGTGAATGTAAAATAGGATGGTTAAATGCTTCAAATTTATATAATTAAGAAGAAATATACATATCTTATCTTTGGAGATTTTAAGGCAACGGAGGGCGTGATAAAAATAAAGAAAATTTTCATTTTTTTCCGAAATTTCCCCCTTTTTCGTAGCGACAGGTGCGCTAATTGGCCAAAAATAAAATTTTATTTTTATTCGAAATCCTCAATATTTGGGTTCACTAAACAAGGTATAAAAAAAGTCTCTTCTTAACTTTATTTTTATTCATTATCTTTTAAATGTTATTCCTCTAAGCCCTAGACTGCAACCTACTTGCAAATAAGGCTGAAACATACTATGAAATTCACAGTCCGTCAACAATGCAAAGTATCAAAGCAGTGCCGACAAGAAATGGTCAGTGTCGGATTTGAACTAAATTCTGACCAGAGGATTAAGAACAAAAATAGTATCTTTTATGCCAAACAGCAAATCTAGTTCACAACATTTCATAAAAATTACCTTGTTGAAGTTCATCAGGCATTTGCTGTAGTATCTCAACAAAAGATTGCAGTGAAGATTGAAGCAGTCTCATTTCAAGTTTGCCCTCTGAATTCCTCATCCATTCTTTCAAATTATCTTTAATACGGGCTGAACGTAGCCTCTGTTCTATCTGCTTCTGTTGAACAATCCTTTGTTGTTCTTCACGTCGTTTGCGTGCCTCTGCCTTAGCTCTAGCCAATCTTTAGAAGAGAACCATTTCAAATAGGTATATTGGATGTTAATTATTGTTTTTATGCCATAGATTATTATGGGCAAGTTTCTTTTTTGACAGAAAGCCCTCTTTTTGGCCATCAGCTTTTTGGATATCTGTAACGCCAAATCTGATTAAAAGAAAGCCAACAAAGAAGAGAATGAACTCTCTGAATGCTATTCCAAAAAAGGCAAAATGGCTTACAATGCTGAAAAACAATAAAAAAAATTAAGGCAGCAGAAAAAAAGGAAACAGCTGTGTGTGCTTGATAAAAATTCCTTTTTGTATTATTGGCCTTATTAAAAGATGGGATTGTGTTTGGAACTCTATGGTAAAAGTATGTGCTTTCAAATAACATATAAGATTGTGTTTAAAAAAATTAAATCATTCATAATAGAAATAACTTGAAAATATTTATAAATGTTGCACCTGTGTCTCAGTACCTTAAGTGTATAAATCCCATTTCTCAAATTCAATCTCACTTTCTAATAAAAAAGAAGTTTACTAACCTGTTGTCTTCAAAAGAAAAAACATGTTCCTTTAGTTCATCTGTCACATCTTTCAATCCACGGATATAAGGAGAAGCCTCTGGGAAGTTGCTGTATCTTGGGTTGTTTCTCATTAAATATTGTGCCAAGTAATTAATGGGATTAAAATTAGGATTAGGGTCTGTGGTGTCTGCTAAACCTTTCTTTTCAACTTCAGTCAGAAGTTTCTCTACACCCAAGATCAAAGTCGGTAACAGCTTATCCAAAAGGTAGGCACGAGTTTCGACAGTTACTTCATTCCTGTTCATCCATTCAAGTGCAAGTACGTCAATTGGAATTTTTCGGGCAAGTCGCAATTTTTCTTCTTTAACTGTCCTAATATGCTCATCCTTTGCATTTTTACGCATTTTAAAACGTTCAAATACTCTCTGTTCATGGAAGCGTTTCCATCTGCGTACTGCACTCTTTACAATTGGTGACAAATGTTCTGCCATCTCTGCTTTGGAGCGAAGAGATCTCACAGATGGAGGTCTTTCGAAGGATGGACTACCACGATCACTGCCTGATCGTGGATGAGAGGGAGGTCTTGGATGAAGTACATCACTTGTTGGACTTGGAGAGCCACACTGTGATCCCTGGCGTGAATGAGGCCTTGCTTCTATGAAACCTACTCTACTAGACGGCCGTGAGCCTTGGTTCATTCTCCCAACATTAGCACCTACAGGTGGGCTACTGATAGTTTCTACACCAGCCATTGAACACTTTTCTCAAATGTAAACTTTCAAATCGTAGTAAATTTTCCAAAACTAGACATATTTAGGCTAGGCTGGCTTTTTCTACAACATTAAAACATTATTAACAAAAATTAGTGTAATATTATAAATTGACGATCAATAATATTAATAAGTCTACAAAAAAATTCTATAAAAGCGAGACTTCTAGTATAGGCCTAGCAGAGGCCCACTAACCAGCACGATAGTAGGTTCCTCAACCCTACCTACCTACCTAAGTTAGGCCTAGGTTAGCTAGGCATACATAGGCCTACACAGGCAAACTCTTCAGAGCAGAGAGGCTTGTTGTTGGCTTAGGCCTAGCTAGAAGAGGAGAGGCTATGCTAGCCTAGGCCTAGCATCTCTCAAGAATTAGCCTTCATCTGTGTAATAAACATAGATTTTAACGTTCACAAAACATATGCATTTATGGATAAAAAAAAATGCTTCTAACCCTTTATGAAAGAAGTGTTGAAAACATCGTTTACCACTCACAGCACATCGCAAATGCTAAACTTTTCTTCGTGTTGTTTTCAGTTGCCAAGGTAAGTTATCAGAGTACGCATGTGCGTGTACTCCTTTCCGCGACGAGATTGTCAACTCGAGCCATAACTCGAACGCACATCGCTTACTCGAGCGTATATGTAAACACGAGCGATTTTTTTTTGACTGCAACATATATCTTGGGAGTCTTGCACAGCGATGATAGGAGAGCGATTAAGTCGGGACTCGGAGGGGGAGGGGATTAAGGGTAACTCGCAAAATAAAGTGATAGTGTCAATAGTTAGTCATAAAAAAAGTGCTGTCCATCCATCCATCTATCCATCCATCCATCTATCCATCCATCCATCCATCTATCCATCCATCCATCCATCCATCCATCCATCCATCCATCCATCCATCTATCTATCTATCCATCCATCCATCCATCCATCCATCTGTCTATCCATCCATCCATCCAGTCATCTATCTATCCATCCGTCCTTCCATCATTCATTCATTCATTCATTCATTCATTCATTCATTCATTCATTCATTCATTCATTTTTTTCATCCATTCATTCATTCATTCATCTATTCATTCATTCATTCTTTATTTTACATTTCATGAAATCACAACACAATTGATACATAGGTAAAGTACGTAACTAAAACTGACATTATTGAGAAAAAATATGTAAATATAAGGAGACAAGGATTAAGAAGAGCAATTCAAAGTTAGTAAGAGTTAGTAGCTCATATTCCTAGAAAAACCGTAAGTATAATATTTTGCATAATTTTATCAATGATTGTGTTGAAGTGTGCTCCTTCTTTAGTTAATTTTTATATTTTTGTAATTTAAGCTGAACGCACCACTCTTGTGTGTGCCACCGTTCCAAAGGCGTAGGCCTATGTTCTCAAAGTAAATAAATAAATAAATAAATAACACAATATAAACAATTATATGGTATAAATATATTAAATTCTCAGATTTTGCCAATAATATTAGGATGAGAAAACTAAAGAAAATAAAAATGCGACTTCTAAAATTCATTTTTTTAGTCATTTCTTATATTGTTCTTTGTATTAGTTGTCTTTGCACCTGGTGGAATTATTAAAGCTGAAAATTGAAGTTGAACATATTTGGCAAAAGTGCTGAATTCCAGAAATTTTGCTCGAGCTGAAACATGAGCTCGACTTGGTACATGCTCGAGTGGTATCCGTTCGAGTGTTACGTCACTTGAACCTGATCTGACCGCATATCAACTCTTCCGGATTCTCCCAAAATTGAGCGAAATAATGATTGGGCAGCGCGGTGTGAAAAAGAGAGAGGTTGTGCCCGGTATTTTTTAAGGATTTTTGCTTGGGTAATAAGTATCATATTTGCGTGAAAAATGTCTTTGGTAACAGTCCAGCGTTCTCCTACAAATTCAAGCAATAGCTCAACAATTTCCGTCTCGGTGAGTAACGATTTTGACGTTTAAATAAGCTAGGCCTAGCCTAGGCTATGGGCTATGCTTCAACCAATTATTCAAAAGTGCAAAAACCAGGTTCGGCTGTCAGTCAGAGCAGACGTTTGGTGGGGCAAAGTGAAGGGTTATGAGCAGACAGCTGATCAATAATGATGAAGCAGCTAGGCCTAGGCCTACATTAAATGTACTGATCGTGTATACCATACCAATGAAACTAGAAGTTCCTTTCAAAGACAAAGTTAATAAATGAGATGCAATATTCATGACATTCATCCTATATTAAAACATCCCTACCCAATGTGAGGTGATTGTAGTTGTATTTGCTGTTCTGTGTAGGTAGGGCCTATGGCTATGCCTAGGTAGGCCTAATAATAATAATATTATTTAATGGTAGTACTAGCCTACGTCTAGGGTAGGTAGGGGGTAGCCTAGATGGGAAGCGCCAAGACTTGATGACGGGGATAGGCCTAGGCCTCCATAAAAAAATTAAAAACTCAGAATTGTGCGGTAAGTTGTCAGAAAAGTAGATATGCATATTTGCAGCTTCAACACAATAGATTTATTGTAAATATTTAGACATAAACAAAGACCTAATTTTGTGCAAAATTTGTGCAGAATTCAGCCCTTATTTTTTAAAATACACTGACAGATTTCTTTGTCAAATTTTTTTGCACAGGGGATCCCGCAGCCCCTATTTGACAGTCGAGACTAGACCAGTTGCGTTTGGGGCTCTCAACCTTGAAGTCAGGGTTTTGAATCCTCACTGTACACTTTGTCCACATTGTCTCTCTCCACCCAGAAGTATCAGTGGGTACCTTGCAGGGTTGAAAATGCCATGTGCACTGATTGATTAGCTGGAAATGGAATACAATGGAATACTTCCCCAAGGAGCTTTAGTGGGTTCTATAGAGCCTATTTTATTCAATGACCAGAGTAATAATAGTGTGTGAATAGAGGTCATAGGATGATGTGCTATATTAATTAACCGATGTCCCTGATGAAAATATAAGAAGGGGGTAAGGAGTCAGGGAGTCCAGGGATGAAGACCATGCTGAATCTTTATATATTTTATTTATTCAAATTGTTTTAAGCACAAGGCCATGCATATAGATACCAAATAGCAAACTTTAATACTCCCAACAGGAGGCACCCCCACGGGCACCACCATTGTGTAAAATCTAAAAACTGGTTCTGTAACCCCCATACTTACTGTCTTATTGAGCCTTTCTTGAATTATGTCTTAATGAGCTTTTTGATATCAGTTTTGACATAAATTGCAAATTGTAGTAGCCCTGAATAGGATTGCAGTACAGTATAATTGATTTAAAAAGCCCTGTAATATGTTTGTTCAGGTTTGTTTTTTTTCAAAAATATACCTGCATGACAGTGTAAAGTACCAATCATTGAATACCAACATGTGTTTAGAAATCAATCACATCACAACAAATTTGTTTAAGACACTTTGGAGACATTGTTTGGATACTGTACAGTTACCAGTCATACTTTTGAACAAACAAACTTTGTTTGGATCATGCATCACAATTAAATTATACACTTTGGTGTTGACCAACCTTTTGTAAATTTATTCTAATTCTATCTCACATTCATTTTGTAATCAGATTTCTTGTCTTGGAAAAAAATAATAACTCTGGATCTCGGTATTGGCTAAAAAGTTAGTACTAATGTTTTTTCAGCATGTTGTGCTAACAATCACATGACATATTCTGCTATATTAATGTATAGTTAAGTACATTTCTATTTGACAGTCGAGACTAGACCAGTTGCGTTTGGGGCTCTCAACCTTGAAGTCAGGGTTTTGAATCCTCACTGTACACTTTGTCCACATTGTCTCTCTCCACCCAGAAGTATCAGTGGGTACCTTGCAGGGTTGAAAATGCCATGTGCACTGATTGATTAGCTGGAAATGGAATACAATGGAATACTTCCCCAAGGAGCTTTAGTGGGTTCTATAGAGCCTATTTTATCCAATGACCAGAGTAATAATAGTGTGTGAATAGAGGTCATAGCATGATGTGCTATGTTAATAAACCGATGTCCCCGATGAAAATATAAGAAGGGGGTAAGGAGTCAGGGAGTCCAGGGATGAAGACCATGCTGAATCTTTATATATTTTATTTATTCAAATTGTTTTAAGCACAAGGCCATGCATATAGATACCAAATAGCAAACTTTAATACTCCCAACAGGCCCCCCCCCCACGGGCACCACCATTGTGTAAAATCTAAAAACTGGTTCTGTATCCCCCATACTTACTGTCTTATTGAGCCTTTCTTGAATTATGTCTTAATGAGCTTTTTGATATCAGTTTTGACATTTGCAAATTGTAGTAGCCCTGAATAGCTTTGCAGTACAGTATAATTGATTTAAAAAGCCCTGTAATATGTTTGTTCAGGTTTGTTTTTTTTCAAAAATATACCTGCATGACAGTGTACAGTACCAATCATTGAATACCAACATGTGTTTAGAAATCAATCACATCACAACAAATTTGTTTAAGACACTTTGGAGACATTGTTTGGATACTGTACAGTTACCAGCCATACTTTTGAACAAACAAACTTTGTTTGGATCATGCATCACAATTAAATTATACACTTTGGTGTTGACCAACCTTTTGTAAATTTATTCTAATTCTATCTCACATTCATTTTGTAATCAGATTTCTTGTCTTGGAAAAAAATAATAACTCTGGATCTCGGTATTGGCTAAAAAGTTAGTACTAATGTTTTTTCAGCATTTTGTGCTAACAATCACATGACATATTCTGCTATATTAATGTATAGTTAAGTACATTTTAATTCAGCAATTGATTTCAACATATGTTTTCTTGATTATTTTCCCTTTTCTCAATATAATTTTAACATTAGATTATTCTTTCAAGGATTGATTTTAAAAGCAACTTTTACGTTATAATGCAACAGTTCTGGGCTGTGATCATATCCGTATATTGTTTTTATCTTTAAATAGAAATTCAGAATCAATGAACATTATGAATTCCTTAGTTTTGAAAGTTTTGTAAATGCCATCCCACATGATTATTTTTTTAGTAAAACCACTGTTCAGTGTCATCATGGTAAAAATGTAAACATTCTGTGCTTTCCATTTTTCGATTGGCTATGTTGTAGATGAAACAGTACTGTATTATAAAAGTAATCATGTGCGAATGCTACTTTCACGATTATTTCATGTGCTGGGATTTGACCTTTGTGCCACCTTGTTGCTGGGATTTGACATTTGTGCCAACTTGTTGCTTGGATTTGACCTTTGTGCCACCTTACTCCATCCAAGATGATTCATCTTTGTTATAAAGTGTTTAACTTTAAATAAAGAAAAAGATCCATTACAAATTATTAATTACATTCTTTCTCCAGAGGTTGAACGTACCATGTTAAGGTTGTATAAATTGCATAGAAATGTAGTGGCATTGTCAATGCAAACTTAGAGAAGACTAATGAGCTACTTTGATATTCCTATAGTACTCTTAAAGTTGAAGTATTACAATACTCACACAGTTTGTTTGTTAGTAGGCCTAAGTGTATTCTTTTACTTTGTTGCTACAGTAACCATGGGTGTCCACATTTCAGACTTAGTAGCAAATTCCAGTAATAAAAATTTTTGATTTTAAATTAAAATTACATCCATTTTTATCGTTGTTTTGTTTGTTTAGTGATCTGTTAAGTGGGATTTTTCGACTCAAAACAGTATACAACACACTGCAGAAATTTAATTCATCAAGATTCACTGTCTTCTGGGTAATTTGTTAAACAATACTGTACTTTTCTACAGTATCTTATTGGAAATTATATTGTTAATTTTTATAGTTTTGCACCAGTTTCTTGAGATCGTGTCACTCCATAGTAACAACAACATGGGTATGAGTGAAATAAAAAGAATAGGATATATTCAGTCTACACTATTGACATTGTTAATTAAACAAAATGAAAAGGGAAAAAAAATGAAAGATACATCTCACCCACTACATAGTACAAAATGTCTACAACTGGCTGCCATCTGGCAAAAGATGAAAATGCTGCAACTGTAGAACAATTCGGTTCCGAACTCCTTTGTTCCATATTCAAACATACCGGTATAGAATGTTTAATGGCTGGTTGGCTTAAACGCATTTATCTTTATGTAATGTTTTGTTGTATATATTGTACTATAGACTTTATGTCGGAATTTATATCTTTTTATATTTTTTCTAAAATTTATATAACACTTCCTTTATATTTATATGTTTGGCTTTTTAAAATTTTTCATGCGCTGTAATATCTAATTGTAATTTCCTTTCAGACAATAAAGTTATTTTGTATCTTGTAAAACACAAAGCTAACCCTCTAAATTGGAGACCAAACCCCAAGACCATTTCAAATGTTCAGGCCCTCAAATTGGAGGGGAACATATCATGTTTTGGTCGTCTGCATTGTAATTAGAAGTCAGATTTTCTTAAGTGTCATGTGCCCTTCCCTGTTAAATGTGGTTTTTATATAGCATCCTTTATTAAACTGAGGTCATTTTGAATAAGGAAGTTTATCTGAATAATTTATAAGCCTAGCCTTTAATACTTTCAATTCCTTTATTCTCAACCAAAGACCTTGATGATGTTATGTTTTGCTGTTCAGTTTGTTTCTAACATTTGCAGTTCACATTGTTTTTAATTAAAAAGAAGAACTATTAAAAGAAATTTAATTTGAGTAACGAAAGTATAAATAATTATTGTTTTTGTAATAAAGGTTTTATTTAACAGTATTTAATTTAAAAAAGTTTTTTAACATCAGATTGTTTGATTGTTATATAAATTAGTAATACTTTACATTTCTTGAGAAATGCAAAATAATAAAATTGAATCCTTACTGGACATGAAGATGAGAGTATGTCCAATTACTATGTTTTTAAATCTTGATATAAAATTAAATTAATCAATTTAATTTGGTACCTGTACAGTATCTTTGAAAATGCTGTGGAAAATTTTAATTGGTGTTTTTATGTCATTGTGAAGTAACTTTTGATGGTTAAATTTTACTTTGAATTTTAACTTTTTTGTTTCTTTTTCTTACATAACTGTTTAATATGATAATGTGGTGTTTTTACAAACTTGTATTATTTTTTTTAATCCATTTTTTTAATACTGTAAATGACCAATGAAATTTCCTTTTTTTTAAATAAACAAACAATAAAATTTCCTTTTTTGTTTGTTATGGATGAATACATTTTTCTTTGGCTTTGATGTAGGCACTTGATAACATGATTTAAAATGCTATTATTTGTATTGATAGATGTATCTAAATTAAGTGTATTTCCTATCCTGCCAAATACAATATTTTTAAGAATAAGAACTTTTTTTCTATAAGTATATTATTAATTACTCTTGTTTCTATAAAGCAATAATGAAATTATGGATTAGTTGCTATTTATTGCATGATGATTTGTTAACTATATATAGTAGTCATTAATTTTAATTAATGAAGTATTTTATATGTATTAAGCATTAAAATGATAATATTTCTAACCTAACAGCTTACTGTTAATTAAAGATGCACCATACTGTATATTTAAATGCTTGTTGTTTTGAGTTTGTTTTGTTCTTAGAAGAAAGTGTAATTACGTTACTGTAAATGTAATTATACTTAAAAGGTAATAGGCTGCTCTACAGTAATAATCTCAATTTCAAATTTATTCTCAAAATCATCTGAATTGGATGTTGATGTGCCTTATAAATCCAAGTGATACTGTACTTGAAAGTAATGTTGCTACTCTAGCGCATTTAATCATTCCAGTTAATTTAATTTTTAACAAGTCTTATTTTTAAGTTTAAATTTACAACATAAAATACAAAAATATAAAGCACATTGAAAAAAATATGTTATCTCCATTCATGATTTAATATAATTTTAATTTTAAATTCATACTAAATAATACATCCCTGAAGTATTGAATAAAAAATGTGTGTCGGAGTTTGCATCATAAACTGAGCTATTATGTAATATAGGCCTTCTGTAGTTTGTACTATCGGGCATGGTACATTAACAGTACAGTATGTTGACATTGGGAGAATATCAGAGTCATGAATGGAAAAATACTTATGTTTCCAAAGATAGGCCTACTGAGAAAGGTGTTTTTCTGATTAGCTCTGATTTATTCCTTTCGCTACAAATGTGATCATAATAGGTATGAGTCATGACCCTTCTGAATATGAAGACATTAATGTACTCATCATCATTTGCAAAAAATTAGCTTTGAGGACTACTGTATTTTCGTATGGTGTTAGGATGGTGTGCAGGCTAATGTTGCACATTGAGTGTAGTTTTTAGGCCAAATGAAGAGAATTACTAGTTTCTCGTCCCCTCCGTTTTCTCTGCCTCACTAAATTATTATTTTTTTTTTGTTATTTCCTTAATTTTACAAAATGTACAGTACGAACATTTGGCTAACTCGCATCAGTAAAATTCCTCTCTCGATCGTTTGTGGTTGGGGATACATATAGTATGAATCATGTCTCGTGCTTCATTCATTTGCTTTCAATGTGTCTACTTAATAAAAGTGAGAAATTAGTAGCTGTTTCCCATCGACCATCTTGGATTTGCAATCTCGGAGTAAAAAAGAAACAAGAAGTGCCCTCATTGTCCTATTTTCAAAATATTAGGATGAGAAACGACTGTTTTTTTTTTTACTTGGCCTTATGTTCAATTTGAGCCTTGGCACAAATACTTTTAGTGTATCATATACTGTACTGTAGAATGATGTATTATAAAATTATAATATTTTTCAATTTGTTGAAACATCTCCAACATCTCCAGAACTCTGGTGACTGTGATATTAGAAAAAAAATCATTCTAATCACGTCCATCTTAAGATAATTCTATGTATCAATCAATGATCTTTGCTGTTGCATCCTCAGGTTGTGAATTGAATTAAAAATTTAATTAAACTTTTCTTATTTGTTCTATCTGAAATTGAAAATTTCAGCCGTGCTCCTACTGTATGTACCATGGCAACCATAGTGTAGTGTGGGTTATTCAAAGAGCTGAGCGCTAAGACTGCAAGTTGAAACCAACGTTAGATAGGTTTGTGTAATAGTATTACTGTTAGGGTCCTCAAAAGTGCAGTAAAATTATACCTTGGCCAAATGATTGGCTTTAAATTAAGTTGAAGACATTTTGATGCTCTTTGTTAGCACCATGTGATAACAAAAGATCCACAGCCTAATATCATCCATTGTCCCTGATAGTTACACTATTTACTTAAACCAACCATGCCATGTATAATATGGTACCAGATCCAAATTTTTAATTATATTATTTCATTAATATTAATGTTAATATCTATGAAATTATTAAAACTATTAATGTGTATTATTAATATTGTTCATATGTAAATCTTTACATTATTATCATTATTACTGGTTCTTTACTCGTTGATTTTTTTTTTTTTATGAAGCTCTCTATTACTAAGTCTCTCACTATTGGCCTGTCTATCCGTTACTGTAGTAAACGTGTCAAAATTAACACTGTTTGGTATTGTCAAATGACTCTACTGAGCTCCCAGTAATTCCATGCTCTACATATTTTACACAATTGAATTGAAGTACTGGTAACTGTATTGTGATTCACCTACCACCATACAGTAGGATAGCCAGTTTTTTTGACAATAAACAAATGTATTGCACTGGAAATACTTTAAAATTTAATGTTATACAAACGCTCTTTAAAATGTAGTGTTTATGGTACTGTCATCAGGATTTTGTTATAATGCAAAATCATTTTTATTGTTTTTATTATTGTTATACCAATGTAAATTAGAAATATTATTGTTATTGTTAAAATTATTATGATTTTGTAATCAAGTTATAAATTTTATTGTTAATATTTATGTAAACAAGAAAATTAGAAATACTGTACTAGAAAAAGTAGGAAGTGTAATTAGCTAGTTATTGTTGTATTGTATACCATTTCAACATATTTTTATAATTGTTATTGTATATTATAAGTGAATTAGAAATACTAACTACAGTATTACATTTAATGTTAATATATTGTTACAATAATTGTTATTATTATTAATATTATTGTTGCATCAGTGTTCTCCCCAGGCCCTTGAAGCATCATGGTACCATGATGCTTGGAACATCTTCCATGATGCTTTTATCAGGGAACATTTAAATTATTTAACTGTTCCCTGCTTTTATATACCTGTAGTCTTAAAGTGTAATTTAGGGCATTTCAATGCCTCCTAATTATTAAAAATACCTTGTGTCAGTCCCAACTATGGTGGACTTAACACTTACCATGACACTTGCCCATGATGCTAGGGAGAACACTGTTGCATACACTTTAATGTAAACAAAACAATTAGAAATGAGATATATATATATATATATATATATAGAAAAAATATGGAGTAATATTATTTCTATAAGATAATTTTAAATCCCTATAGACCAGAAATTCTCAGTGTTACCTTACATTCTGTATTTAAATTATTAATCTTGATCTACAGGGAAATTTGTTTTATTACAATTACATTTTATTACATCAATACTTGCTTGGTGATGATATTTTCTAAACATTTGTTGGAATATTTATATAAAAAATCTCAGCAATCTTAAC